>NW_026927428.1:0-30604 GCF_032062105.1 Saccostrea cuccullata | reverse complement strand
AATCTTGACCCCCGGGGGTAGGGTGGGGCCAAACTTTTAGATTTAACCTTTTCAATAGTAAACCAATTTCTACTTTTTCCTAGCCACAATGCTCGGGTGAGCGATGTGGCCCATGGGCTTCTTGTATTACTTTACCGTACTATTAACGGGGGACCAACCTGTCTTTTAATGAACATGTTCAATAGTAAAACCCCTGCCCCCTGTTGCTATATGCCTGTTAAGTACACCACCTTCTAAAACTCAACATTGCTTTTCCTATTTAGCTGCGGGCGCGGATCCAGGATTTTTTTTCTTGGGGGTTGGGGGGGGGGGGGGGGGGGAAGTAAAAAAAAATCCAACTCAGAAATATGTTGACAAACAATAAAATAACCTTGTCCAAAAGTGAAAATTCTATTTCGTGGAGGGGGTGGGGGTTGACTTTTGACATCAACAGCTTATGTTCTCATATTATGCAGCATTTTTTTAAACAAGCATATCAACCTTTAAAATCTGTCAAAGGATTAAAATGTAATTTATATTGAATTTTAGCTCACCTGAGCCGAAGGCTCACGTGAGCTTTTATGATCACATTTTGTCTGTAGTCCGTCTGTCCGTCTGTCTGTCTGAAAACTTTTCACATTTTCGACTTCTTCTCGAGTACCGATGGGCCAATTTCAATCAAACTTGCCACAAAGCATCCTTGGGAGAAGGGAATTCAAGTTTTTTTTTCAAATGAAGGGCCACGCCCTCGTTCAAGGGGAGATAATTTGGAATTAATAAAAATTTGGTGGCATGTTTTAAAAATCTTCTCCTCAAGAGCCACTGTGCCAGGAAAGTTGAAACTTATATGGAAGCATCCTCGGGTAGTGTAAATTCAAGTTTGTCCAAATCATGACCCCAGGGGGTAGGGCGGGGCCAAAATGGGCGATCTAAGTTTTACATAGAAATGTATAGGGAAATTCTTTAAAAAACTTCTTCTCAAGAACCACTGCGCCAGGAAAGATGAAACTTATATGGAAGCATCCTCAGGTAGAGTACCGGGGGTAGATTCAAATTTGTTCAAATCATGACCCCCAGGGTAGGGCGGGGTCAAAATGGCAGACCAAAGTTTTACATAGAAATATATAGGAAAATTCTATAAAAATATTCTTCTCAAGAACCACAGTGCCAGGAAAGATAAAACTTATATGGAAGCATCCTCGGGTAATGTAGATTCAAGTTTGTTGAAATCATGACCCCCGGGGATAGAGGCGGGCAAAATGGCCGACCAAAGTTTTACATAGAAATATTTAGGATTTCTTTTTTTTATAAAATCTTCTCAAAAATTACAATGTCATAATTAATCATATTTATATGGAAGCATCCTCAGGCAGTGTAGATTCAAGATTGTTAACATCATGACCCACGGGGGTAGGCGCGGGGCCAAAATGGCCGAACAAAGTTTTACATAGAAATGTATAGGACGATTCTTAAAAAACTTCTTCTCTAGAATAGTAAAGGCATGATTGGTCAAGGGACTACTTTTGGATTTAAACTTGACAATAATTAACCAATTTCTACGTTTTCTTAGCCACAGTGCTCAGGTGAGCGATGTGGCCCATGGGCCTCTTGTTTAAAATGATTATTATAGCCCCCCCCCCCCCCCCCCCCCCCCCCCCACCCACTTTCCACAGATACGTCTTAGTAAAGATGGGGAAAATTGTTGTGTTTAGAATTTTTTTTTTGATGATACTGAAGTTCGAACCTACACCCCCCCCCCCCCCCCCCCGCGAAATAGGATTTTCGTGTTTGGGAAATAGACATGTTTCTTCTTTTTTTTTTTTTTTTTTTCTTGTCAGATTTTATTAAAGGTGCAATGTTTTTTACACTTTGCCCCCCTTTCAATTTGCTTCCGACGCCAATGATTTCTAGCAAAACAATTTTTCTACTTGGTTTAGTCCATCAATTTTATTTCACTGCAAAGCCCATGGGTCCCCATTCTCAAAGAAGTCGCAAAGCTTACTGGTAGGATTCTTGTGCCATTCCCTTTTCCACCCCGATCCCTCCTCTAGATCCGCGCATGAGTTGATATACCCCTCCATTTACTTCTACTATTGCGCTGAGAATTCAAAACGACTACTATTTCTCTTTTTCAAGTCTGACTCACTTGTTCTTCCCATTATAAAATCCTACCTGGGCTGGACAGTGGGACATAAAACCTTAAATTCCGAAATATAAGGAGCTTATCGGTTTTGGTTTCTTTTTTCAATTTTTTTGGTGTACATAACATCCGGTGATGAGAATGGCGGGAAGTTTACAACTTGAAAACGATGTTCAACAACAAATAGAAACGTAAGTGTTCAGGGAAAATTGTATATATTTTACATTCGTATTTCTCTTATTTTTACAGTAAATGAATTTATATCAAACATTATCTTACACGTGACACCAACAGTACAGGTACATTTAGGTAAACAAAGCATTCATTGATCATTTTATGATTCAAGGCCGTGAAACAAGTCTTTTTCAATATTTGAGTCTTACCTAGATAAAAGGAAAGCCTAGGTTTTCATTGAAGATTTTCCTTCTGTCATTTACATAGCACATGACAATAGATATGCAAACTCTGACTCTGACTACGTGTCAAGCACGTAGTCACTTAATGATTGGAAATTTTATACTTGCAGGTGGTAAATCTAGTACTCAGTATGCCCGATTCCCAAGGATCCATAACTCTGTCTGATGTTCATGGTTGCGTTTTATTCTCTCACAACAGATTTTTTTATTTTATTTGATTTAATGGAAGCTGTAGGATGTATTCAATTTTTTTTCACCATATCCATTACCCGTACTATGATTACACCAGTGTCCCTTGTTTATTTATAACATTTATGGTGATTTTCTGATAATATTATTTTAATAAGATTTTGGAAAGATCACAGTCTTTGATAATTTGGTCTAACATACTTTGTACAAATGTAAACTACGAGAGTATTTAATAGAGGAGTAATGGATTTATTGAAATCTAGCTTTTCTTTGCAATTGCAGTAAAAATTTGGAAGAATTAATCCAGAACCGTGTGCAGTTTTTCCAATGGGTGTCACTGTAGCTCTCCAGTCTGTCAATATATATTTTTCGGAGAGCCACGACAAACACTTAATCAGTTTTTGATATAGTTGAAGGTGCAATAATAATTATAATATATAGCCCTCCCCATATTTTGGGGGTTAGGGGTGGGGTGGGGGTGGGAGGGGATCTCCTGTAAACATCAGGTTAAAAATATCTGAGAGTGCTACATTGATTATCATCCTATTTAATTAACTTTATTATTAATTATTTCAATTTTTTGTAGTTTTTGTTGAGATTTGTGTTTTTTTTCCGTAGATATAGGGATCAGGATCATGCGCTGGGACGGATTCTTTCAGTTTTGTCGAGATCTGTTCAAAGAAAAAATCTCTCTAAAGGACTAGAAGGAGCTGTGTCAGGGCTGGAGCAAGAAATCGCTGAACTGAGGAACGGAATCAAACAGAAGACCGCAGTCGTGTCTAAAAGATCACAGGATCTGTAAGTCTACTACAAAATGCACACAGTCGTGTCTAAAAAATCACAGGATCTGTAAGTCTACTACAAAACACACACAGTCGTGTCTAAAAAATCACAGGATCTGTAAGTCTACTACAAAACACACATAGTCGTGTCTAAAAAATCACAGGATCTGTAAGTCTACTATAAAACGCATACAGCCATGTCTAAAAGATCACAGGATCGGTAAGTCTGATACAAAACACACACATCAGTGTCCAGTGGTGTATTAAAGATTACAGGACCTGTAAGTCTCTTAAGACAAAAAAAATCTCACTAACTACATATCTTTAATTATGACTAAGAATTCAATTTCTAAGTGGCCCAATACATGTGTATCAATATTTTGTCAAACGTATACAATATTTTGCTGAATCAAAGTATGGAAAGAAACATAAAAGAAAAATCATAAAGATTTTTGAGGGTTTTATATTTAAAATCTGAGTTACATTGATAATGATTTAAATGGTAAGGATGCTCTGTTTATAATGATGATCTTGATTCTGGGGTTTGTCTTGGTATGAGCTTCAGTATGTTAAGAGGAGACAGAAACCAGAGGAAATTCAGGCTGAAGTGGAGAAACTACAGTCACAGGTACCAGGTTTTAAACCAAGTCTTTCAAAAATCAAAAAAAAAATATTTATGGAAGAATGCCACACCAAAATTTGATTTAATAGATCTTTAAGAAATCCCTTTTCAGCATTGAAAGACTGGTATTAGCTTTTGATTATTTAATGAAATGTTTTTTCACATTTTTTCAGAGAAAATCTAAAAAAAATGTTTATTTTATAATAGGCTATATATTGTGTGTCGGAAGCAAGAAAAACCCCACAAAATATGAGATTGAGTTGACATGAACATTCTATTTGTCATTTACCTTTAAATTAAAATGTTCATCAACTTTGAACATGAATTCGAATAACCCCTCCTTTCTATAGTTAAATTGGATTAAAACGGTATCTGATATTTAATCATGTTAAATGTAGAGTCGCTAAATAAATTGCAGGGATGGGTATCGACAAACATTTTATATCGTGATATAACACAATTTTTTACCACAATATCACAATAATATCATGGTATTTTAAAAAGCAGTTTTACAATGATTTTACATGAAAAGTCATTATTTTTCTAAAAAATATGCTAGAAAAACAAAGAATTTTTCTTTCTTGAAATTTTTATGCATATAAAATTAATTTTAATAATACTTTTGGACGGTAAGATGCTGTTCTTTTCACTTTATACAACATTTTTTATACTTTCTGTAATTGTAATTTAAAAGATTGAACAAGTAAATGAATAATTTCAGGACTTAATTATGTGTACCTTAAGACCGGTATTTATGTCTCCGTATCATGATACGTATCACGCAACAAAAAAATCGTGATATACCGGTATACCGATAAAATCGCACATCCCTAATCATTACAAGTATTACTTTAATGGTTTAAAATTTGCTTTTAATATATGCATAATATGAATGATAATACAGCACATAATACATGTAATAAGTGAATATTTCTTAAACCTATGGCTAAAATCTTCAGAAAATAGTCAAAACGGGAGAAAATGCTTGTCAATCATATTTAGAAAAGAAATTGAAAAAAAAGAGAAAATTTTTGGGAAAATAATTATTTTAATATTTGGACCAATCCCTATCAAAATTTTGGACTTCATTTTTTATTAATGAAGATTGATTATTGAATTATTTTAATTGAAATGGGACTTTATTTTCAAATTAAGAGAACAAAGGCTGTCACTCCTATGAGTACTTTCAGTACTTTGATTTATTAATGAAGATTGATAATTGAATTATTTTAATTGAATGGGACTTTATTTTCAGATTGAGAGAACAAAGGCCATCACTGGTCTGTCCATAGAAAAATACAGGAAATCAGTGAAGGTATCATTACTGTGTTAATCATTTAATTAAACAGAGGAAGAATTTCACTTTTTATTCTCGAGAACTTTATTTTTGCATAATAAACCGCGAAAAGGTATGCTCACCAAAATTTCATTTTTGCATATATTAGAATTTTTTAAGATAGATTTATATAGAGCAATGACCACAGTTAGTGAAAATTTTGTCTTATTAAAAAAAATCGATGACTTCCTTGCCAAAATAAGGTGTCATGAAAATTAAGTGATCTACAGTACTTTTTAGCTCACCTGAGCCGAAGGCTCAAGTGAGCTTTTCTGATCAAAATTTGTCTGTCGTCGTTTTTGTTGTCGTTGTCGTCGTTAACTTTTCACATTTTCATCTTCTTCTCAAGAACCACTGGGCCAATTTCAACCAAACTTGTCACAAAATATTTTTGGGTGAAGGGGATTCAAGTTTGTTCAAATGAAGGCCACGCCCTTTTCCAAGGGGAGATAATCATGAATTAGAGAAAAATTAATGGCATTTTAAAAAAAAATCTTATCAAAAACCACTGGGCCAGGAAAGATGAAACTCATGTGGAATCATCCTCAGGTAGTGTAGATTCAAGTTTGTTCAAGTCATGACCCCCGGGGGTAGGGCGGGGCCAAAATCGCCTATCAAAATTTTACATAGGAATATATAGGAACAATCTTTAAAAATCTTCTTCTCAAGAACCACTGGGCCAGGAAAGATGAAACTCATGTGGAATCATCCTCAGGTAGTGTAGATTCAAGTTTGTTCAAGTCATGACCCCTGGGGGTAGGGCGGGGCCAAAATGGCCAATCAATATTTTATATAGGAATATATAGGAAAAATCTTTAAAAATCTTCTTCTCAAGAACCACTGGTCCAGGAAAGATGAAACTCATGTGGAATCATCCTCAGGTAGTGTAGATTCAAGTTTCTTCAAGTTATAACACCCGGGGGTAGGGCGGTGCCAAAATGACCGATCAAAGTTTTACATAGGAATATATAGGGAAACCTTTTTATACCCCCCGCAAACGAAGTTTAGGGGGGTACATTTGAATCACCATGTCCGTCTGTCTAGCCGTCCGTCTGTCTGTAGACGAGATTTTGTCCGGACCATTTCTTAGAAACTATTTGAAGGATTTGTCTGAAGTTGTGCACCTGATATTTTCATCTTGATTGGGAGATTATTTTGAATTTTACAGGTGTTTCTTCATTTTTATTTTGTGGTTTTGTCCGGACCGTTTCTCAGAAACTATTGCAAGAATTAATCTGAAAATTTGTACACTTATTATTCACCATATGTATTTCTTTTTGTTCATTTTTTTTGCATTTTACAGGTTTTATTTTTTATTCTAATTGACTTGTTCATTTTGGGCTCATGTATAAGGTTTGAGAAATAGAATCTAGAGTATCTGTACAAAATGTGAACTACAGCTTAAAACAACTCATTAAAACTTAAACAAGAGGCCCAGGGGCCACAACGCTCACCTGAGCACATCAGCTAGGAAAAACACATATCAGATCAGAACTGAAAGTTAACTTAAGTTGGAGGGCTGAATTTTAACCCCCAAGGGGATCATAATTTGAACGAACTAGAATCTACACTACCTGAGGTTGATTCCATATAAATATTACTAATCATGGCTTTGAGGTACTTGAAAGGAAGATTTAAAAAGATTTCCCTTAATATTTCTATGTAAAACTTTGGTCGGCCATTTTGGCCACACCCTTACCCCGGGGTCATGATTTGAACAAACTTGAATCTACACTACCTGAGGATAGTTTCACACGAGTTTCATCTTTCCTGTTTCAAGGGTTCTTGAGAAGAAGATTTTTAAAGATTTTTCCTATATATTCCTATGTAAAAATTTAATTGGCCATTTTGGCCCCGCCCTACCCCCGGGGGTCATGACTTGAACAAACTTGAATCTACACTACCTGAGGATGATACCACATGAGTTTCATCTTTCCTTTCCCAATGGTTCTTGAGAAGATTTTTAAAGATTTTTCCTATATATTCCTATATAAAACTTGGGTCGGCCATTTTAACCCCACCCTTCCCCCCGGGGTCATGATTTGAACAAACCTGAATCTACAATACCTGAGGATAATACCGAATGAGTTTCATCTTTCCTGGCCCAGTGGTTTTTGAGAAGAAGATTTTTAAAGATTTTTCCTATATATTCCTATATAAAACTTGGGTCGGCCATTTTAACCCCACCCTTCCCCCCGGGGTCATGATTTGAACAAACTTGAATCTACACTACCTGAGGATAATACCACATGAGCTTCATCTTTCCTGGCCCAGTGGTTTTTGAGAAGAAGCTCATCTTAACTTAGGTCATGTTTTCTTAAGGTATCATTTGACTTTTATTTATAACCCCCCCCCCAAAAAAAACCAAGAAAATCCTGTTCATATGACTTCTCGCTCTCAATTTTCAAATAAATGCATAAAATAAAGGTAAAATAGCATATCTTGTATCGATTAAAAGGCAGAGATATTCAATTATGACTCGCTTATACTGAACTCTCTAACTTTTAGGAATAATTTATATTTCACGTGAAAGGGACGCCATACATTTTTCATTAAAAATACATAACACGGCGTTAGTCGTTAAATTTCTTTAAAATTTCACGTTTTGTGAATAGTGCACAAATTAGAAAATTAAGTATATGGAATACTTTAATGGGAAATAAAGACAAAGGAAGTGTAGTTATTTGTTTTTAGAAATTATATTGAAAAATAATAATGCCATTGTGTCCTCCTTGTTACCCCAACAGTGTTTGACGTGTGATTTTAAACTTACTTGAGAACCGTATGAATTAGGTTTAATAAAAATAAGTTCAAAAGATACTGTTGTACAAGTAACAGTTACTGGCATAATGCGCCGTTGCTTTATTCTTTAGTTTTTATAGAAAGTTGCACGGAATACCCGATTTCGCGGATTCAATAGAGTCTGACAAATCTGTTTCATACTTGGATATTTTACTTGAAAAGGACGTTAATGGTAATCTAAAAAACATGATCTATGATATACGTGATGACTTTTCTATCGTCATCTTCTCTAATTTATGCAGCAATATACCTTTATCACCTGCATATATCTCAGTTGATTCTATACGAAAGAGTATGCATTACGTGTGAACAGATTCTAACACGAAATAAGTTATTGACAGACAAGTTGATGAAACTAGTATATCAACAGTCTTATTTTAAGATATTATTTCGAATATTTTGGTCGATACAATGACCTTGTCAGCAAATACAATTTATCATTGAGTCAAATGCTGACTGACGTTTTTCATACTTATTGGTATTCCTTTATTTATACACTGAATTGACGACGGATTTTTTTCCCGTTATTTCCTGATCATGACAAGGAGCATCTCCATATCCTTCATACTTCTGTTTTTGTATGTATGTGTACGTTATATAGCAAAACTCGTTCAGTACGAACACGGATATTGTGATTATACGGATACAGCAAAGTCGGCTTGGATCCCCAGCTTTATAAATAAATTTACCGGTAATGAATTTTTTAAATGCTTATAACGAATAACGGATAAACGAAGTAATTTCATGGGCCCCTGTGACTTCGTTATAACTGGTTTTCTAATTCACTTGTCCGATGGCCCTGTGTCAGTACAGAATGTGTAATGTCATATATCTATTTTACTCTGACTTGTTATACACTGTAGTTAGTCCTGCCTCTCTATGTATCTGTATACACAAACTTTTTTTTCCCCGTAGGATAATCCAACCCAGAGAAGATGAGTTTTGTCGTCATAACTCAGGCCCATTGGCCCATTTATCCTTTGTTGTCTTGTCAGTATCAGTGACAGGAAGTGCCCGTCCTTGTCAATCATATGAATTGTGTTGGTTAAACTGTCACACATCAGGATATGTGACAGCGCGTCAGTACAGATTCCTCTTGGAAATAATCCTGATCCTGATGGGTGTCCTGTGTAGGAGAAGCGATGTCTACCTCTTCTCTCCGTCACCACTACACCACGCCACCTGTCAGACACTATAACATCTTCATTTCGGTTCTCTGTGATGTAGGTAGGATCAGAATACAGTTTCTGGCCTGTGTTGCCATGCTGTATTCTCTGTTTGTTTTGTTCTGTGTAATTATAACGTGCTATTATCATGCCTGTTTTGTAGGACCACACCCCGACCAGCAAATCGCCGGTGAGGTGAGAGGAGTAGATACACTGTGGTACCCATTGGTCTTTTTTCTTAATCAGTGTAGACTTTGTTCTGTTATCATTAGAAAGTTTGATAATGTTATCATCCCTGTCTATATAAAGAAGATCACCAGTAAGATTCACTGTGTGTTGTCCACACATGCTTCTTACATCTGTCAGATTATGTAGTACGTCACCCTCTTATCAAGATCAGATTTTTACCATTACTGATCCAGACCTGGTCTGGTGTCACACCGGAAATATGATACATTTCACCTAGCACTGTGACAGACCTGTGTAATACAGGTAAAGACATCAGTTTCAGCAGACTTTCATTGCTAACTTGTCTTTTTCCTGTATCTATTATTTGGATTTCACCCAGTAAATCAGGTACATCCTCGGTGTTTATATCCTCATTTAAGCAGACAAGGGTGTATTGTGTGAGACTAGGAGTGTCCTTTAACTTGTGTACCCGAGTTTTCTTCAAGTACATGAGAAATTCTAACGGTCTGTTTGTCAATTGATCAGATCTGTGTTCAAAGGTATCTATGCTGGTAAGATGTCTGTTTATTTTTCTCGTCTGATGTTGTAAACTTTGAATAAATCTTTTGTGTCTGATTTTAACATCACGCATTATTGTGTCTACGAGGTTCTTTAGTTTCTGAGCTTTTATTGACATCTTTGACTGATTGTTGAAGATATTTGCGTGACAAGATTTTTTATCAGATCTGATTCCTGTCAGAACACAACAGATGTCTTTATATTGTTGTCGGTTTGTTTTATATGCTACTCTTATTTCCAGTACATTATGATTTTTGTGTTCTTTGCATTGGAAACAGACCAGAAGTTTACAGGAATGACAGTGCTTTTTATATACTCTCTCTGGATGTCTCTCACAAGTTTCGTGTTTTGTAATGTGGTCATATTTTTCGCAGTAAATCATAACATCATGGTATTTTGTATCCAGATCAATAACATGTATCTCTTTACACTGTAGACAAAGGTCATGTTTACACGTGTTACAGTAGAATCCCTTGACACTGGAAACACTGATGTACTCTACGTAGGGTGTTGCATCCTAGCCTGTCCATGTATTTCAAAGTTTAAAAAAAAGATTAATTTAAGCAAGGACAGAAGATTTCAATAATATTTAACTTTTTTCAAGATTTGTCATTGAAGTGTTGTTTCTTTTTTAAATACTTTAACTTACAAAAAATGGAGGTACCTTAGCAGGCATTTGTGCACTATAGCAAAGGGTAGAGTTTCTTATATAACCCTTATTGGAAAAAAAATAATATTACAAAGCCAACTTTTTTGCTTCAATTTCTTTTTAAATGATCAGAAACTGGTATAGAAATCAAGTTATTGAAATTTTGAATATTTTTCATACATTATAAAAATGTTCGAATTCTAACACACGGTTAACACACGATGGACGATGGACGACGGACGGAAACGGATAGCAATAGGTCACCTGAGTTGACCTAAAAAATAACATATGTGCAATTTCTGGATTAATTCTTCGGGTTTTTATAATTAATAGTGTTTCATTCAACTAAATAAGAAGAAATGTCATATTGTAAAAAAAATCATAAAAATATTTATGAATAAGTTATTAAGGGCTAAATATGAAAAGGAACACGATGTCAGATTGAATTAAGTTTAAGGAATTTAAAAATCGTGTAATAAATTTAATTTAATGTGGAAACTACATGCATCTATTCGTCCATTTTCACTAAAATGGGGGCGGTTAAAAATCAAAAAGGATACAAAAACCTCTCATCCCCTCTCATACCCAAGAACAAAAAAGAAATGAAAAAAAGCCCACTATAGAATTTTTTTTACAAATCTTAATTAGGTCTTTCCACCTTTCTGTGGAAAGACCTCTTGAAATGCTTCTGTTTATTATTAGGTCTTTCCACCTTTCTGTGGAAAGACCTATTGATTTTCTTCTGTTTCTTATTATTATTCTTCTTCCGCTGATTTTTTGTTTCGACATTTATCGAAAAGACTTTTTGTTCATCGTAAAGGTCATTAAAAGTTATGAACAAATTTGACCCAACGCATATGAACTATGTCTGCTTTCGAAGTTATTGCCCCTTTCGCAAGAAATGCTTGTTATCGCTACTCCTTCAAAACCATAAACCGTAGAAATATGAAACCTTCACTAAAGTCTTCGACTAATTGAGAGGACTCTGGAATCTATTCATTGCGAAAGTATTCGGTGACCCCTTCAATGAGTTATTGCCCCTGAAACTTTTTTAATTTTAGATATAATTAAAAATTTTCAAAACGAGAAGTGATAGAGACATGGGACCAACTGCATAAGATTCATTGACCTTTGATCATGAAATTAATGCAAAGGTCAAAGGTCAAGGTCATTTCAAATTTGAGAAATTAAGCTCTTTTTATATCTTTTTTGTCTTTTAACACATACAAACTGTCTTAGCATCATTAATATGTACTCTTAAAACTATTTTAAAGATTTAATTCGTATTCCTTAAGATTGACCCTATTAAAAGTTATCGCCCTTTGTACGAAAAACCTTGTTATTGCTACTCCTTCGAAACCGTAAACCATAGAAATATGAAACCTTCACTAAAGTCTTCGACTAATTGAGAGGACTTTGGAATTTATTCATTGCGAAAGTATTTGGTGACCCCTTCAATGAGTTATTGCCCCTGAAACTTTTTCAATTTTAGAAATAATTAAAAATTTTCAAAACGAGAAGTGATAGAGACATGGGACCAACAGCATAAGATTTACTGACCTTTGATCATGAAATTAATGCAAAGGTCAAGGTCATTCTGAATTTGAGAAATTACGCTCTTTTTATATCTCTTTTGTCTTTAAACATATACTTAATGTCTTTGCATCAATAATATGTACTTTTAAAACTATTTCAAATATTTCATCTTTGTTCCCTATAAGATTAATCCTTTTAAAAGTTATTGCCCCTTCTGCGAAAAACCTTGTAATCGCTACTCCTCGGAAACTGTAGACCTGTAGAAATACTAAACCTTCTCTAATGTCTTTAAGATCTTGAGGCATAACTTCACTGTATAAGTGCGAAAGGATCTGATGACCCCTTATATGAGTTATTGCCCTTTAACATCTTTGTACTTACTATTAAACCTTATAACTTAAAAACTATAAGTCGTAGAAGCATGGAGTCAAGTGCATTGTGACCCTTGACCTTTGACCTTGAACATTTTCTCAAGGTCAAAGGTCAATGTCATTAATTTTTTTATTTTCATTTTTTTCTATCCTTTAAGACAATTTTGGTTTCTTATTTATGGAATTTAATTTTAAGGAATCAGATATAAATCAGAATTGAAATTCAAAGAAGGTGGAAAGACCTCTTATTGTTCTGTGAACAATAAGTCTCCTAGTTATTAGGTCTTTCCACCTTTCTGTGGAAAGACCTCTTGAAATGCTTATGTTTATTATTATTATTATTATTAGGTCTTTCCACCTTTCTGTGGAAAGACCTCTTGAAATGCTTATGTTTATTATTATTATTATTATTATTATTTTTCTTCCCGGACTTTTGAAACCGCAAGACTTATCAAAAAACTTTATAGTTTATGACATTGGATATTAAAAGTTATTCTGAAAAACGACCCCCCATGTTTGATCTTTGACCCCTTTCAAAGTTATTGCCCCTTTCGCAAGAAATGCTTGTTATCGCTACTCCTTCGAAACCGTAAACCGTAGAAATATGAAACCTTCACTAAAGTCTTTGACTAATTGAGAGGACTCTGGAATCTATTCATTGCGAAAGTATTCGGTGACTCCTTCAATGAGTTATTGCCCCTGAAACTTTTTGAATTTTAGAAATTATTAAAAATTTTCAAAACGAGAAGTGATAGAGACATGGGACCAACTGCATAAGATTCATTGAGCTTTGAGCTTAAAATTCATGTAAAGGTCAAAGGTCAAGGTCATTCCAAAATTGAGAAATTAAGCTCTTTTTATATCTTTTTTGTCTCTTAACATATACAAACTGTCTTAGCATAAATAATATGTACTCTTAAAACTATTTAAAAGATTTTATTCGTATTCCGTAAGATTGACCCTAACAGAAGTTATCGCCCTTTTTGCGAAAAACCTTGTTATCGCTACTACTTTGAAACCGTAAACCGTACAAATATGAAACTTTCACTAAAGTCTTCGACTATTTTAGAGGATTCTGGAATGTATTCATTGCGAAAGTCTTCGGTGACTCCTTCAATGAGTTATTGCCCCTGAAAGTCTTTGAATTTTAGAAATAATTAAAAATTTTCAAAACGAGAATGTGTAGAGACATGGGACCAACTGCATAAGATTCATTGAGCTTTGAGCTTAAAATTCATGTAAAGGTCAAAGGTCAAGGTCATTCCAAAATTGAGAAATTAAGCTCTTTTTATATCTTTTTTGTCTCTTAACATATACAAACTGTCTTAGCATAAATAATATGTACTCTTAAAACTATTTACAAGATTTTATTCGTATTCCGTAAGATTGACCCTATTAAAAGTTATTGCCCTTTGTGCGGAAAACCTTGTTATCGCTACTACTTTGAAACCGTAAACCATACAAATATGAAACCTTCACTAAAGTCTTCGACTAATTGAGAGGATTCTGGAATGTATTCATTGCAAAAGTCTTCCGTGACTCCTTCAATGAGTTATTGCCCCTGAAAGTCTTTGAATTTTAGAAATAAATCAAAATTTTCAAAACGAGAAGGTGTAGAGACATGAGTCCAACTGCATAAGATTCATTGAGCTTTGGGCTTAAAATTCATGTAAAGGTCAAAGGTCAAGGTCATTCCAAAACTGAGAAATTAAGCTCTTTTTATATGTCTTTTGTCTTTCAACATATGCTTAATGTCTATGCATCATTAATATGTACTCTTAAAACTGTGATAAAGATTTCATTGTTGTCCCTTAAGATTGACGCTATTAAAAGTTATTGCCCCTTGTGCGAAAAACATTATTATTGCTATTTCTCCAAAACCGTAACCCGCTAAGACATGAAACCTTCTCTAATGTCTTATGGGACTTTAGGCAAAACTTTATGTTCAAGTGCAAAAGGATCTGGTGACTCCTTGAAAGAGTTACTGCCCTTAAATGATTTTGTGCTTACTATTCAACCTTATAACTTTAAAACTATCAGTCATAGACACATGGGGTTAATTACAATGTGACTCTTGACCTTTGACCTTGAATATGACTTGAAGGTCAAAGGTCAAGGTCACCTAAAAAAATTTCATTTTCATTTTTTTCTTCTTTTAAGCCATTCCTGGTTTCTTTTTTATGAAATTTAATTTTAAATAGATAAATATTAAATGAAATTGAAATTCAAAAGGTGGAAAGACCTCTTATTGTTCTTTGAACAATAAGTCTCCTAGTTATTATTATTTTTCTTCCCGGACTTTTGAAACCGCAAGACTTATCGAAAAACTTTATAGTTCATGACATTGGATATTAAAAGTTATTCTGAAAAACGACCCCCCATGTTTGATCTTTGACCCCTTTCAAAGTTATTGCCCCTTTCGCAAGAAATGCTTGTTATCGCTACTCCTTCGAAACCGTAAACCGTAGAAATATGAAACCTTCACTAAAGTCTTCGACTCATTGAGAGGACTCTGGAATCTATTCATTGCGAAAGTATTCGATGACTCCTTCAATGAGTTATTGCCCCTGAAACTTTTTGAATTTTACAAATAATTAAAAATTTTTGAAACGAGAAGGGATAAAGACATGGGACCAACTGCATAAGATTCATTGAGCTTTGAGTTTAAAATTCATGTAAAGGTCAAAGGTCAAGGTCATTCCAAAATTGAGAAATTAAGCTCTTTTTATATCTTTTTTGTCTCTTAACATATACAAACTGTCTTAGCATCATTAATATGTACTCTTAAAACTATTTTAAAGATTCAATTCGTATTCCGTAAGATTGACCCTATTAAAAGTTATTGCCCCTTTCGCAAGAAATGCTTGTTATCGCTACTCCTTCGAAACCGTAAACCGTAGAAATATGAAACCTTCACTAAAGTCTTCGACTCATTGAGAGGACTCTGGAATCTATTCATTGCGAAAGTATTCGGTGACTCCTTCAATGAGTTATTGCCCTTGAAACTTTTTGAATTGTACAAATAATTAAAAATTTTCAAAACGAGAAGAGATAGAGACATGGGACCAACTGCATAAGATTCATTGAGCTTTGAGCTTAAAATTCATGTAAAGGTCAAAGGTCAAGGTCATTCCAAAATTGAGAAATTAATTTCTTTTTATATCTTTTTTGTCTCTTAACATATACAAACTGTCTTAGCATCATTAATATGTACTCTTAAAACTATTTTAAAGATTCAATTCGTATTCCGTAAGATTGACCCTATTAAAAGTTATCGCCCTTTGTGCGGAAAACCTTGTTATCGCTACTACTGCGAAACCATAAACCGTACAAATATGAAACCTTCACTAAAGTCTTCGACTAATTGAGAGGATTCTGGAATCTATTCATTGCGAAAGTCTTCGGTGACTTCTTCAATGAGTTATTGCCCCTGAAACTTTTTGAATTTTAGAAATAATTAAAAATTTTCAAAACGAGAAGTGATAGTGACATGGGACCAACTGCATAAGATTCATTGACCTTTGAGGTTAAAATTCATGTAAAGGTCAAAGGTCAAGGTCATTCCAAAATTGAGAAATTAAGCTCTTTTTATATCTTTTTTGTCTCTTAACATATACAAACTGTCTGAGCATCATTAATATGTACTCTTATAACTATTTAAAAGATTCAATTCGTATTCCGTAAGATTGACCCTATTAAAAGTTATCGCCCTTTGTGCGGTAAACCTTGTTATCACTACTACTTCGAAACCGTAAACCGTACAAATATGAAACCTTCACTAAAGTCTTCGACTAATTGAGAGGGTTCTGGAATCTATTCATTGTGAAAGTATTTGGTGACTCCTTCAATGAGTTATTGCCCTTGAAAGTCTCTGAATTTTAGAAATAATTAAAAATTTTCAAAATGAGAAGGTATAGAGACATGAGCCCAACTGCATAAGATTCATTGACCTTTGAGCTTAAAATTCATGTAAAGGTCAAAGGTCAAGGTCATTCCAAAACTGAGAAATTTAGCTCTTTTTATATCTCTTTTGTCTTTCAACATATGCTTAATGTCTATGCATCATTAATACGTACTCTTAAAACTATTTTTAGATTTCATTCTCGTCCCTTAAGATTGACCCTATTAAAAATTATTGCCCCTTGTACGAAAAACATTTTTATTGCTATTGCTCCAAAACCGTAAACCGCAAAGACACGAAACCTTCTCTAATGTCTTATGGGACTTTAGGCAAAACTTTTATGTTCAAGTGCAAAAGGATCTGGTGACTCCTTGAATGAGTTACTGCCCTTAAATGCTTTTGTGCTTAATATTAAACCTTATAACTTTAAAACTATAAGTCATAGAGACATGGGGTTAATTACAATGTGACCCTTGACCTTTGACCTTGAATATGACTTGAAGGTCAAAGGTCAAGGTCACCTAAAAAAAAAATTTCATTTTCATTCTTTTTTCTTCTTTTAAGCCATTTCTGGTTTCTTTTTAATGAAATTTAATTTTAAATAGATAAATATTAAATGAAATTGAAATTCAAAAGGTGGAAAGACCTCTTATTGTTCTGTGAACAATAAGTCTCCTAGTTATTATTATTATTTTTCCGCTACGGACTTTTGATCCGAAAGACTTATCGAAAAACTTTTTAGTTCATGATACTGGACATTAAAAGTTATTTCAAAAACAACCCAACGTATATGACCAATGACCCCTTACGGAGTTCTTGCTTTTTATATCTTTTTTGTCTCTTAACCCTTTTATGTAAAACCTTGTTATCGCTACTCCTTCGAAACCATAAACCGTAGAAATATGAAACCTTCACTAAAGTCTTCGACTAATTGAGAGGATTCTGGAATCTATTCATTGCGAAAGTATTCGGTGACTCCTTCAATGAGTTATTGCCCCTGAAACTTTTTGAATTTTAGAAATAATTAAAAATTTTCAAAACAAGAAGTGATAGAGACATGGAACTAACTGCATAAGATTCATTGAGTTTTGAGCTAAAAATTCATGTAAAGGTCAAAGGTCAAGGTCATTCCAAAATTGAGAAATTAAGCTCTTTTTATATCTTTTTTGTTTTTTAACATATACAAACTGTCTTAGCATCATTAATATGTACTTTTAAAGCTATTTTAAAAATTCAATTATTATTGCGTAAGATTGACCTATTAAAAGTTATCGCCCTGTGTGCGGAAAACCTTGTTATCGCTACTACTGCGAAACCATAAACCGTACAAATATGAAACCTTCACTAAAGTCTTCGACTAATTGAGAGGATTCTGGAATCTATCATTGCGAAAGTCTTCGGTGACTCCTTCAATGAGTTATTGCCCCTGAAAGTCTTTGAATTTTACAAATAATCAAAAATTTTCAAAACGCGAAGGTATAGAGACATGAGCCCAACTGCATAAGATTCATTGACCTTTGAGCTTAAAATTCATGTAAAGGTCAAAGGTCAAGGTCATTCCAAAACTGAGAAATTTAGCTCTTTTTATATCTCTTTTGTCTTCCAACATATGCTTAATGTCTATGCATCATTAATATGTACTTTTAAAACTGTTTCTTAGATTTCATTCTCGTCCCATTAGATTGACCCGATTAAAAATTATTGCCCCTTGTACGAAAAACATTTTAATTGCTACTGCTCCAAAACCGTAAACCGCAAAGACACGAAACCTTCTCTAATGTCTTATGGGACTTTAGGCAAAACTTTTATGTTCAAGTGCAAAAGGATCTGGTGACTCCTTGAATGAGTTACTGCCCTTAAATGCTTTTGTGCTTACTATTAAACCTTGTAACTTTAAAACTATAAGTCATAGAGACATGGGGTTTATTGTAATGTGACCCTTGACCTTTGACCTTGAATATGACTTGAAGGTCAAAAGTCAAGGTCACCTAAAAAAAAAAAATTATTTTCATTTTTTTTCTTCTTTTAAGCCATTCCTGGTTTTTTTTTTTAATGAAATTTGATTTTAAATAGATAAATATTAAATAAAATTGAAATTCAAAAGGTGGAAAGACCTCTTATTGTTCTGTGAACAATAAGTCTCCTAGTTAATTTTATTTTTATAAAATAAAACTCAAGTAATTAAAATGTATTTTATTACATTTGTCAAAGTAATTGAAAGTAATTAATAACATTTGAAAAAAAATCAATGTAATTGTAATTGCAAGTTATTGACAAAAGTTTCAATGTATTTGAAAGTATTTGATTACATTTCAAAGTAATTGACGCCAAGCCTGATTTAAGAAGAGCTTGTTTTTTTAATTTCCTGCTGGAAATCCAACTTTTATTTCCAGTTCACTTTCTGAAGATGACATTAATAGCATTTCAGTTTTTTAAAAAGGTTTAGAACATTAAGAAAATTTTACAAATCGTCAAATTTACCAAAAGTCAGTAACATTCAGATTTACGACTTTTCTACATTATACAACCATTCTAAAAAATCATTTTGCAAAGAACCACTATAAATTCTACACACAAGTACTTTAAACCAAAATATTACTCTTCTAAAATTATTTGAATTGAAGAAAAATAATTATGGAGATAACGAACATTATTTAATTGCAAGATCTTAGGTCCATACTATAAATTAAAATGGGAGCAGAGGAAACATGGATCCCTAAAACATAAGGGTTGGGATCAGGCGCTATGGAGTAGTGAGCATCCCCTGCCGAAAGGTCACACCCGCCGTGTTCTCCTTGTCATGATCGAGCAATAACGGAAACGACTTCCTTTTACCTAAAATTTACAGAATTTGTTTTTATATATTCTCGGACAGTCACAAATTTGGAAATAATCTAGCTATTCAATTAGGAGAGTCCTAAAAGAGTCTTTAAAGTTGAGGGTGGAAATTCTACCTTTATTTTACCCATTCTACTTAAATATTGCTTTTTAAAATTATTTTCCTTAAGTCTAGAACTTCCACCATCCCAAAATCCACTTTTATTTACTTTTCTGTATAACATTAAACAAATGGTACTTAAGTACATGTACAGTAGTTGGCAATAATTTAGTTTTCAAAATGGCCGCTGTAGTTTCTGTAACTTGGTTTGGCGATGATATTTCGTCTTTTAGGTTCTAAATATGTTTAAAAATCTAACCTTTCTGCGTAAGGATAACAGGGATGGGGTAATCGTAATCGTAATCAGCTGTAATCGATTTCAGTATCAGTAATCATCCATTTTTCTGATTACAAATAATCGTAATTAAATCAATTACTCTGAAAAAAGTCCTGTAATCATAATTACTTTTTGATTCCGTTATGATTACAATATTAAAACAAAGTTCATAAAATCATGTTTTTGATGATATTCAGTAAATATTTTTCAGTGTACAAATTTGATTATAAGCAAAGGCTAAATATAAAATTATATGATATATATTATATTTAGCTAGGTATTTTCTTCTTATGTTACCAAAAATACCTATAATCAGGTCCATTGTCCAGACATTGAGTAAATCATATCAGTTCCTAACTATATTCAGTAGTCACTTCAAAATATTTTAGCAGCTTAGCGGTTCGCCATTTTTGACTAGATATATGTATATACTGAAAGAAAATTTCTACAGGATCATTTTAAACTTTGAATTTTTTCAATTCATGAACATTTTGTTTTCCCTATAAATCTTTGAGTTAATTTGCATTTTTTAGATATCAAATGTTCCTTTATTGAGATGTGCACCAGGGTATTCTAAAACCACATTGATTGATTACAATGCAAATACAAATTTATTATAGTAATACCCAAATAAGGTCTGCTTGGGTATTAACATAAAATTGAACTATTCATGCTTGTTTGGTCAATCTGCACCCAGACAGCAAGATATAAAAATTAATTCAATAATAATTCAATAAAAAAATAATTCAAAAATACACACGCTGAGACTTTCTATAAAGAAATAATAAAAGGTACGATCTAATCACTGTAGCGGCGAAAAACGGGAAACGAAATACTAAATCTGGGATAAAAATATGTCTGCATGTTGGCGGTTTCCTTCTTCTTGCTTTTAAAAACTCAATCTGCCTTGAGATATGACTACTAGTATGTTATATATAATTATATATATATAAATACTCTAACTAAAGAATGTTTATATATTTTGTGCGTTCTCTTGTTAAATACAAATGAATTCAAATTTTCAACAAAAATTATTCAAGATAAGAATTTCATTTATAAAATTGAATCAAAAACATTACGAATTGTTATTTAATTTCAGGTATCTCGATTACACACTGCTAAGAAGTGCACCATGTCATTATACTTATGCAAGAAGGTGTAGAGGAAGGGGTAACTTTTTTCTAGCTTAGATCTTACAGTCCATGCTGTAAACAACTATGAAAAACGTTTTTTTTACGACATTGAGAAATGAGTATTCTATAAAGGTTCATACATTGAATCTACAATGCCACTATATAATAAAGGTTCTGTGAAGTTTCATTCAATTACATTCACTCGTTTAAGAGTAGTTGCTGATAAGGGATGGCTACAGTATAATACAGACACTTCCACTGCTATATACCCCCACGTTTCAAGCGATGAGGAGAACATGGTAAAAGGGGGGGGGGGGGGGGGGGGGGGGGGGGGGGGGGGGGGGGGGGGCAAAATTACAGTCTTGATCGTGGTAGCTTGGTCAAGATTGTATGCTGATTTGACAGTCAACGGGACATAACTTTAATTTTTGTTTCTTTCCATAAAAAATTGAAATGCTGATAAAAAAATTCTGACATTTAAAGAAATTTATTTTCCTTTTTCAATTGCTCTGTTACAACGCGAAATGTCTTAACAACGCGAAATGTAATAAACACAGAATGTAATCACGCAAAAAAGTAACAACACACTTTTAGGGATTATTACATTTTGCATTTTCACATTTTGCGCCGAGCTCAACACAAAGTGTAATAACACGAGTTTTGGTTTATTATATTTTTTGTTGTTACATTACCCGCATCGTTATTCTTTACAGGATACACGATACGATAGGGTACACGCACGATACGATAGGATATACGCACGATAGGACAGGATACACGCACGCTAGGATAAACGCAAAACACGATAAACGCAAAACTCGATATACGCAAAACACGATAAACGCAAAACACGATAGACCTGATAAACGATCTTCGCGATAGGATAAACGCAAAACCTGATAAGATCCAAATGCGGAACTTTTTTGAAAAGACGAAAATATTTTGTTAAGTTACTGCAATATTTTAAATTAAATACTTGCAAAGCTTCAAATCTAAATTACCGCCGAAATATGGTTGAAATATGGCCGATTCGGGGTTAAACAATAACAATCAATCAAATATAAATTATAAAGTACTTTTAATTATAGCAATTGAAAAAAAAACTTCGGATCACTGTGGTTATTTTGCTAAAGTTGTTTATTTATATTTTATAAAATTGACAATGATTAAATGGATTATTATGAAATGGAGACTGTATTTTTTTTCTTTTTGAATTTCTACTCCAAGGTATGAATTTACGATTATTTGTGCAAATGCTAAAATTTTCAATTTAAAGTTGAACTAAATTCTGGATATTTTAGTCTACATGTACATGTAATTATTGCCAAAAAAAATTCTTAATTATGTGCCGTTTCTCACGGGTATTATCATAAATTTTTGAAACTATATAAAAACGATTCATTATTTATGAAAAAATATAAATTTGTACCTAATGAATTTATCTACAAATACTAAGTTGTTTCTTGGAAGAAATTTAAGCAATAAATTAAATATATGCTTAATGTCTAAAGCTTTCATCTGCGGTTTATACAAAAATCTGAATTAAATATAAAAATCTTATAAAAAAATTATAAATGTAGAGGACCGGCCTAAAGAAAGGTTCAAAGAAATCAGCATTAACAAAATTAATAGTAAATTTGACATGATCGATATATCTAGAACTATATACATGTAGTTCAAGAAAATTAATTTCCTGAAAACAAATCCATATAATTGTTTATTTAATGGCGCTCTGCAGAAATACATGTAAACTGCGTCAATATGAATCTGCCACAACTGCACTTGTACATGTACGTTAATTTACGCTAAGTTTATGTACATATACATATGAACATTTATATATCAGATACTTCAAATTGTGTATTAATTAACGAAAATTGAACAACTAAATACTTTTTCTTTACAATAAAAACACAAAAAATAATTTTAAAAAAACTTAATTGTTATAAATCATTGCTATTAAATTTTGTGTGCACTGTTTCTAGTAATCACAAAAAATAGGTTTAAAGGCAGAGATTTTAAGTACCGCCTTCAAAAATACCTGGTGTAGGCAACCCTGTCAATCAAGTGTATCAAGGTCCATCATTGGATGCTGGAACTTGATTGACACTTACTTACTGGTCCCTGTGTATACCTTGTACACCTTGTTTAGGACTCAAGGTGACCTTCTAATTAACTTTTGATCCTTTGATGTTTACTGAACGTGGTATACAGAAATTGAATTTTATATTGATAATAATATATGAATTAAATATACCTTTAGTATTTGAAAGGATTGTAATTAAATATGCATTTTTTTTAATTAACCTTTATCAAATAAAACTTTTTATTTCAAATGAAATTTCGATATTATTTTTAATATGCTTTTTGGTAAACCTAAAGTGGTTATGTTATTGATAAAGTTCAGATCAGCACTGTGAGAAGTTTAAAAATAATGTTTCCAATCATGGGGTCACTTATATTTTCCATTTTTTATTCAGATAAAAATTCACAATCAACCCTTTTTGTATCATGTTTCAAGGTAGTCTTATTAAGGTTAGGATAAACCGAAATATTTTTGTTTAGTGAAATGTAGGTAGTACAACTCTCTTTTTATTTTATGAATAGATGGGATCCTGAGATCCTGGGGATGAATGAATTAAGTCTAATTTGAACAATGAAATTGTTTCCGAGAATTCTGTCAGTATTACAAAGAAAGCCCGATGATCCGAAAGTACATTTGCCATAAGTGTAATTTTAAAGATCATTTTAAGAGATATTTACTTAAACATTATGGAAACATTGTACAATTCAAACAAGAAAACATTAATAAACCATCAATTGTCGCCCAGGAAATATATAAAGTAAACAATAAAAATAAGTCTTGATCGAACCGCTTCGAAGTGAGTGGAAAAGGCATGCTTCTAATTAACGGAGACGATTGTCGCGAATATTTTGAAAACTTGTAGTCGGATAAAAATCAATGAAAAACGATACCTTAAACGATTGATTAATTCCTCGAGTAAATATTGGCTGCATAAAATATAAATTAAAATTAGACACACGGATCATCTATATTTAAAAATGTATTACTTTTCAATTTTAGAATATTAAACACGAACTGTGCAGAGTACGTTTTTATTCGATGTTCTGAAAAAGGGACCTGTCGTTTTATCGATAGTAAATGATAAGCAATTATATACATTTAATATAAAAAACATATATATTTTTACAGATTTATTTTATGGGGGAGAATATACTATATTTCTCGTAATTTATAAACGGAAAGAGCATTCTGATTAGCAATCTTTTTAATGTTTAGAAAACCTTGAATTGTAAATAACTACTCCCACCCAAATCCCCATACACCAACACTTAAACTTATATGTATAGAGTAGCCCGGTCCTCCGGGCTAAAATAAATATGCGGATTGAATTTAGGGACTTTATTTCTTTAAACCTATTTATACGAATTTTCTATTGTTTAAATCTTGAATGAGTGTTGTTTATATAATTTATGAACAGAGTCCCGAAAATAAGTAGATGCGTTTTGTTAGAACCAGGTAGTATTCAAGGTTACTATTAAACATGAGGTGAGAAAGCAGTACCTGTCACGGAATGCTGAATGTGAACACACACAGCCCGGGTGTCATTTAGGGGAGACGGGGAGGGGATGTTGACCGCACAGGAAGACAGTGTGCTGATTAGAGAGGAACACATACGTGTCAGTTTTGGGGTAAGGAAACCTCTTCGATTTGACACTCAGACGCATTGTATTTTAATTTGGTTTTAACGCAGAAAAAGGTAAGACGTTGAAAGTCATCATGGTTTGTTTTTCTGTATACATTATTTTTAGATTATCTAATGCCTGATTAAATTCATGAAAAATTTCTATTTAATAGTAACAGTCATGGTTTATTATATTGGGGTGATAATCAGACGAAAAATCTGGGGAAAAATGAATATTTCATTTTTAAAAAAGATACATATCAGTCCCTCCTTATTCGTTTATTTATTTATTTATTTATTTATTTATTTATTTATTCATTTATTTATTTATCTATCTATCAGTTTATTTATTTATTCGTTTATTTATTTGTACGCATACATCTTGGCTTACCGAATATCTTCCTTTAGAAACTCTGACAAATTTGAGAATTTCAAAATAATATTTAATTTTGACCCCAAAAATTCATACAATTCTATAATTAAAAAAAAAGTCAGGGGTTCGATCATTTCATTCACAATATGGTTTCAATATTGATAAACTCATAGCTTGACCATGATTATTTAATTAATTTATTATTAATTAACTACTTCTATTATTATTTATTCTGTACCTTCGACGCTTTAATATTTCTTTTAATTTATGAAATACTGAGGGATAAAACATTCTTTTCTCTTTCTTAGTTAAAGTAATCTTATTCCAGTTCACAAAACGAAAAAGGAACTCGGAATACCTCGGTAGTTTCTTCCTATGGTAAAGATAAAAAGCAAGGGTTTCCGAATATGCACGATAAACGCAAAACACTATACTCGATATAACCTGATAAACGATCTACACGATAAACGCAAAACACGATAAACGCAAAACACGATAGAAAACGGAAAACCTGATAAACGGAAAACACGATACGATAGAATACACGCACGATACGATAGGATACACGCACGATAGGACACAATAGATTTGTAAAGAATAACGATGCGGGTACTGTACATTTTGCATCGAAATTAAGCAAAAGGCAAGAAAGGAAATTGTAACTAGAGAAAAGCTCGTTGCAAAGCAACGAGTAAATCTTCCGTCCTCTTTTGACCGGAAGTGACGTCAACAAAAAGAAAGCAATGAGCTAAGTCGTGTCCAGTCACTTTATAATTTTAATTCTCCATCAAACCTTTAAAAATAAGCTTTTTTGGCTACTTCCGGTTTGACCGTAAGAAAATTAAGTTTTATGCTTCCAGTGACAACTTTGTTGTTACCCAAAAACTTGTCAAGAACAGTAAAAAATATGCATTTTCTGACGACTTCAGGTTTGTGACGTCGCTGGACGCATGTTGACGACTTCAATAGATTTAGCTTGACATTTTGAACAACTTTGCTTCTTGGACGTATTACAAATTCTCAATACTTTATAAGATATCTGGAAAAATTGTTTGGCCCTTCTAGATCCCTTAATTTAGGGGTCAGCCCTTTTTAGAGATATCATTTGAAAAATTTTCTAATTCTGCACAAATTTTGTTCTATACGTCTTAACAAACTATTTTTTGTTTAGAAGATAAAAAGCAAAATATTATTGAAATATATATATTTTATAATTATGAATATTATATAATAATAGAAATATTATAATTATTAGCTCTTTTAAGCGTTCTAATTTTAGACCCTTATATAGCGCCATTTTGAATAGAGAAATCGAAAAACAAAAACGGATGTGCACAACTTCAATCATTCTATCATCTAAAATCAGTAGAATTTCTGCTCCAGCTTAAGCCGTCTCCGAGCCTTTGTCTGGAAACGAAAGCCTATTAATTTTCGTTTAAATGGAAATAACTCAAAACCGGAAGTGACTTTTTGAAATTTTCGACAAAATTTTGATAGAGTTTAGTAACATCTAGTACTTTTGAAAATTTGAGCGAAATCAATTGAGAAATGAATGAGATATGAGGCTTCAAAGTTGGCGTCTAGGAAGTAGAAGAAAAAAACGAATAACTAGATGAGATCTCGTTGCGAGCAACGAGTAGGTCTTCTGTCCGATGTTTCGATAAGATTCCTTTGATGTATTCAACAATCTCAAATACTTATAGACGAAGGGCCAGACCCTTTTCTTGATTTCAAATGAAAGGTATCGTGATTTTGAACACTTTTTGTTCAAGACTTATTCACAGATGTCTTTTCCCTAAAGAGATATCTTGCATGAAAATATTTAGGGGCCACCAATCAAAATCCTTAATGGGGCCATTTTACATTAATTCAAACGGTGCATATTGTTTGGAACATTATTCTGATCATCCTTTGTTCAACATTGCTTATATCAAAATATTTCTTCTATTCGAGATATAAACCGACAAACACTTCATATTCTGGCCCCTTGTGGCCCCGAATTTCGTAATTATGATTAAAATTTTATACGATGTTGTTGCAATTCGTTAAGATGAACACCTTTTCATCAGTAATGTATTACAAAATATAGATCATTAAAGGGTTATAGATGAAAGACTTTTTGCCCCTCTGAGACCCTATTTTGAAGAGTCAGCCCCTTTTTCTTGATATCAAATGAAAGGGCTTTTAAATTCAAAGACTTTTTTTTCAACGCTTATTTAGTGATTTCTTTCCGTTGTCGAGATATGCTGAATGGAAATATTTAGAGGCTACCCCTACACGTCCTTAATGGGGCCATTTAAAAAAATCACAGTATGCATATTGTTAAGAACATTATTCTGGCCATCTTTTGTTCAATATTGCTCATCAAAATATTCCCCCTTTTTGAGATATAAAGCGTCAAAGATTTGACATTCTGGCCCCTTTAGACCCCTAATGACGTAACTTATCTCAATTTTATAATGTATTGTTGCAAATCGTTAAGATGAATATCTTTGCTTCAGTAATGTATAACAAAATATTGATCATTATAGAGTTATAGTTGAAAGATTTGGCTCTTCTGAGCCCTCAATTTTAGGTGTCGGTCCCTTTTTCTTGATATCAAATGAAAGGTCTTGTCATTTCAATTTTTTTTTGTTCAACACTTATTCAGAGATTTCTTTTCGTGGTGGAGATATGCTGAATGGAAATATTTAGGGGCCATCAAGAAGAAAACACTTGTTGGGGCCTTCAACTCGACATTTAGATATATCGACGACGTATTGTCAATTAATAATGATAATTTCCATTCCTACGTCGACACGATTTATCCTGGTGAGCTTGAGATAAAAGATACCACAGAGTCCGACACTTCTGCTTCATACTTGGATATTTTACTTGAAAAAGACACTAATGGTAATCTAACAACCATGCTGTATGATAAACGTGATGACTTTAACTTTTCTATCGTCAACTTCCCTTACTTATGCAGCAATATACCTTCATCACCTGCATACGGAGTATTTATATCTCAGTTGATTCGATACGCAAGAGCATGCTCTACGTATGAACAATTTCTGAAACGAGGTAAATTATTGACAAGCAAGTTGATGAAACAAGAATATCAACAGTCTCGTTTAAAGTCATCATTTCGTAAATTCTATGGTCGATACAATGACCTTGTCAGCAAATACAATTTATCATTGAATGAAATGCTGACTAACGTTTTTCATACCAATTGTTAGTCCATTATTTATACACTGAATTGACCACGGATTTTTTCCGTTATTTCTGATTATGACAAAGAGCACACGGCGGGTGTGACCGGTCGGCAGGGGATGCTCACTCCTCCATGGCACCTGATCCCACCTCTGATGTTCGGAGGTCCGTGTTTGCTCTGCTCTTATTTTGTATATTTGTTTAATGGACGTTGAGATTGAATACTGTTCGATATTTCCATATCCTTCTCCAAGTCCTTAATGGGTCCGTTTTACAAAAACTCAAAGTATGCATATTGTTTAGAACATTATTCTGATCATCTTTTGTTCAATATTGCGTATCAAAATATCCCCCCTTTTTGAGATATAAAGCGTCAAAGATGTGACATTCTGGCCCCTTGTGACCCCTAATTACGTAACATATGATCAAAATTTTTTAATATATTGTTACAAATTGTTACGATAAATATTTTTGTTTCTGTAATGTATAAAAAAATATTGATCATAAAAGAGATATAAATGAAAGAGCTTTGGCCCTTCTGAGTCCCTGATTAGAGGGATCAGCCCCTTTTACTTGATTTCATATGAAAGGTCCCGTGAATCTGTACAACTTTTCTTCTATATGTTTTAACAAATTATGATTACACACAAAGATATAAAACAAAAGATGTCAAATTTTGTGAGATGTTTCTGAGACATTTTTTGGCTCTACTGAGCTTCGGCGCCTTTTGCGCAATAAAGATTTGGACGCCTGCCTGCAACTCAGCAAACCTTCCCTTACTTTCACTGAAAATCTTGAGTCAATATTTTAAGTCGTTCCGGAGGAGGATCCAGGACAAGCCAACCCTCTAAAAAATTCAGAAAATCGTCCATATCTCACGACCGGAAGTGACGTCATCGATGACTAAAATTTCCGACAAGGTTAAGATAAATATCTATCAGATCGTAAAGTTTGGTGAAAATCGGTTGAGCCATTTCCGAGAACTCGCGTGCACAAAATCGGCAAGAAAAAAAACGATTAATGATAGGGAAAAAGAAAAATTTCATTTCCACCTGGTTCATGTTTAATCCAAAAGCAATGAAATTCACAATTTTGACATAGGCTTATAATAATTAAATACTTAGCATGCTTACTTTGGTTATTTAATATCCAGAGGCAGATCAGAGTAAAATTTCATTTCCACTTTATAACCACCACTTTATTATGAATATGTAATTAGATCAATGACATATTAAACAGGAGCAAAGGAAGAGATTTTCAAGAATTCATGAATCAATAGAGCCTCTCGAGAATTTTTCACTCATATGGAGACGCCACCACTTGCCGGTGGAGGGCTACAAATTTTGTCTTATGCTCGGCACTCAGGGCCTTTGAGCAGTGAGGGATCTTTCTCGTGCCAGCACCTACTGCAACACGGGGCCTCGGTTTATACGGTCTCATCCGAAGGACCGGCTTCCATGTCCCGCAGTGGGATTCGAACCAGCGACGTAAGGATTGACTCCTTACTTCGCGACTCTAGAGCAGCTAGACGCTCTAACCAATGCGCCACGCGGGCGCCGGAAGGTTGGAAGTTATAGATATGTAATGGGTAAGTGAATTAGACAAAAAATGACATGATATATTGATTATCATTACGGAAAAGTTTTAGATCAACCCATTCAAGGAGATTAAATTTCAAATTTTCCAATCTAGATAATTAAAAAAGCATTTTTTCTTATATATGGTAAACATTGATAGCCGTTGATGACACAATTGTTATTTTTCTAATTATTTCTACTTCATTAATCATACTTTGTGTCATGACGTTTCAAATCAAATTGTTTTAAGTTTATTGGTAAACTTTATGATGAAGCTTTATGATAAACGTCATGACTTTATCTTTTCAATCGTCAACTTCCCTTTTCTTATTGCTGCAATTTACCCCGATAACCGAGTGCTCATTTCAATAGGAATTTGGTTACGTAACCAGGTTCAAGGAGCCAAGTCATAGTACCCGGTGAAAAAAGAACCACTAATTGAATCCCGTTGTTTAAATAAAAAAATAGGACAAGAATCCCCTGAAAAAAAAACAAATAATCATTGTTGTATATAATATTGATTCCCCGTATTAATTTTAGGCTCAGATAGAGCCAGAGGAAAAGTTTATATATATATATGGGTAATATTAGGACCCTGTATCTCCTGAAAAAGGATCCATATATTAAGTTACACGCTACAATAAGGTAATAACGAACAGATAAACATGGACCTCAAAGCTTCATAGGTGGGATCAGATTCCATGGAGGATTGAGCATTCCCCGCCAACCAGTCACACCTGCTGTGTGATCCTTGTCATTGTCGAGAAA
>NW_026927427.1:0-30215 GCF_032062105.1 Saccostrea cuccullata | reverse complement strand
GAAATTTTGTATTGCTGAGCATAAAAATTAATTAAAGCCCGTATTGGCTATTTCTCCAATTTTTGTTAATATCATTCGATTCTCCTGCTCTATTGCGACATTTTAATACCAAGTACTCTTGCTTTCTTTAGTGTATGGAATTTATTTCAATTTTATTTGGATTTAATATTAATAGAATGAATCTTGATTTCATTTGAAATTTGATTTTTTTTTCTAGAATAACACAATCCCAAGAAGTAGCGACTTTCAGCATATTAAAAAGAAATACACGTTTCTTCCCTGTGTTTCCCATCTAGAATTACATGTTTGGAAATTTATTTATGCTACTTACATTGAATTTCATGCAAATTTCGGTCAGGAATGTTAAAACCCGAACCCGATTCTCTGTTTTCCTTTTTCATAATTACAAACTGCCTTGCATCTCTCGCTCAGGTTTCTCACATGCTCTAAAATAATTTATCGCCATCCATTTCAAACATAAAACAACTCAAATAGGATATTTTCAAACATCTCTTTAATACATGTATAATGCACATATGATGCAGGTACACATGGGACATTTCACAACGTTTTCACTTACGCTTCCGTCTTGATGCGCAGATCAAATGCATGTTATTCATATTATTAGGTATATCGTAATTTTAATCAGACTCTACCCCTTACATCTTAGCTCGAAAACAATCTCATTCAAGCTCATATATACACCTAGGAGCGTATTACAATGTTTTGAACGTGCTCTCTTTGCGTGATCAATGAATTCGTGGTTATCCCCGAGTCGACTCGTATAATCCAGGAAGTCTGTTTAGAGTATATTTATACCAACTGCGAGCCCGATCTAAAATCCTAGTAGAGAAATGAGAATTTTGCTGTTTGATTTATTTTCTTGCTTTTTTCTACTTCTTTCAGCCCAAATGAAATTGAAATGCTTAAAAAGGTAGAAAGGTCGATAATTGTTCACTGAACAATTAGTCTACTAGTTTATTATATGTCTGTCTTTTTTAAAATAGAAAAAAAACATCCTGCATACAGATAAATAGAGGAGAACGGAAGACCTTCTTTGTTGCTGTAGCAACAAGAGTTTCTAGTTAAGGTCTTCCGTCTTCACGGAAGACCTTATAGTGATTCTATTGTTTCTTATTATTATTATTCTTTTTTTTGACAAAATTTTGTGCAGAAGATTTCTCGAAAACTATTCAGTGGTTTTTCATGAAACTTTCACAAAATATGCGTCATTATATGAAGTTGTTACATCCGAAGAGTAATTTGGAAAATTCGCTTCTGGTGCCAAGTTATGAACAATTTCCTGATTTTAAATTGCGATTTTGTCGCGCACTTTTATCGAAAATGGCTAAGGATATGAACTGGAGACTTATTGGAGATGATAGATCATGACTTTGTGGATTGCAGAATTGCCTTTTCGTGCGTCGTCAGTACTTCCGGTCGTTACGAGATGCAAATTTAAAAAAATCGTATTTTCTAACTTTTTTGTTTTTCAGTATTTTTCATTTTTATTTGGAATGGTAATAGAAGCCCTCCTTATAATGTTTACTATTTAATTTGTTTGAATGTTGATAAATCTAAAGTCTAGATATTTGCATTCAAAAATCTGAAGCGGGTCCAAAATGGCGGCTGTTTCTGTCAACTCCGCCATTTCGCGAGTAGGGGTTTATGGAGGCAGCTGAGCGTTTGATTAAACCATTCTGACATAAGGATACATGAAATGTAAACAACTACTTCGACTCTCACGTAGTATTAAATGGTTGGAGGAGTTACCTCCCGTTACTTGTTTATATTATAATAGATAATCAATGTAAATATTGTAATTAATTGGTCAATTGACTAAAGAATTAAACAAGTATTATTGATAAATAATGTTCTGTCAGAAAATAATAATGGTGTTGCCAAAAGAAAGACAGTCTGTTTTATTTTATCAATATGATATCTGATAACTTATGATCATTGATTAAGTTGAGGTACACGGGGGCAGTACAGCCAACTAGCTTGTGTCTTCACTTTGGTACAGAAACCAATTGGTTTATCGATCAAATAGGATTGTGCAAAGTTGCCGTAGTCAGTGACTAGTTAAAATGTAGCTGTGTGTCATTAGCTATAGGTTTGTCATTAGGACAGAGAAGCTCTACAAAGTTAAATCATACTGTGTAAGTATATTGTAGCCACTTGGCTAGAGTTATATAGGCAACTTGGTAAGCAGTTATACACCAGGCAGATGTTAAAGGCTAAATCAAGAGGCACCAGGCAGATAGATGTTGACTTATATAGTCAGTTTTACGAGTATAGTGAGGCAATTATCATATGGCACCAGGCAGGTGCCGGTATTAACTGAAGATATATAATTATACAAAGCACTTAGGTCATTTGATTTAAAGACACCAGGCAGGTGTCATATTATTATCTGTATATATTGCATTCAATCAAATCCCCAGTAAAACTCGGTAATCCGAGCACGGACCTACTGACCGCTCAGATCCGACACGTTACAGTAGTACGTTGCAAATGAGTGTCAATCTTAAAACTTAATTTCCGTTTCACTGCTTTAGTGTAACTGGGCTAGATACGATATGTAATGTGTATAATGTGTTACATATACTTTCTTAACGTCAAAATGAAATAAAGGCGCTAAGAATGTTTTATTTTTAAAATTTAATTGATGCTATCATACCTATCTAATAGATCAGTCCAAAGAAAAGGCGCGAATATTTACTCGTGGCGTTTGGCGCGAAATTATGAATGCTTTTTATAATTCTTAGACAGGTGAACTGTTGTAGAAGTACCGTGGTATACACAAGTATATTTAGAGCATACTCCCAATAGCTTAATGGTTAGCGCGTTGGGGATATAAAAGTAAAAAAAAAGCGCATTCACGTTGGCGACATGGTTTCAATCCTCCTTGTGACCAAAATTTTGAATCTCTTTTCAGCTCGATTTTATGTGGGTTTCTTTTCCTAAAACGGACGGAAGACCTCTCGTTGCTCGCAACGAGATCGTATCTAGTTAAGGTCTTCCGTCTCCAACGGAAGACCTTCTTGTTATTCTTCGGTTTCTTTTTCCCTATTATTATTAAGGTCTTCCGTCTCCAACGGAAGACCTTCTTGTTATTCTTCGGTTTCTTTTTCCCTATTATTATTATTATTATTATTTTTCTTACCGATTTTGTGCACGCGATTTCTCGTAGAATAGTGGGCCGATTCTCATGAAACTTTCACATCTGATGGGTACTGATCTGAACCTTATTGGAAATTTTTTTCGTTGACGCCGTCACTTCCGGTCGTGAGATATGGACAATTTCCTAATTTTAAAATGCAATTTTGTCTTGATTTAGTAGCGAAAACTGCTTAAGATATGAACTGAAGATTAATTGGAGATGATAGTTCATGACTTATAGCGTTGCAGAATCGCCTTGCCGTGCGTCGTCATTACTTCCGGTCGATACCGGAAGCGAATTTAAAAATCGCGATTTTTCAACTTTTCTTTTTTAATATTTTTGTTTTAGAATTGAATAGAGACCCTTTTGCAGAAGCGAAATATGTAATTTGTTTGAAAATCGAAAAAGCCAATCTCGAGATATATGCATTTGAAAACACGAAGCGGCGATCTCAATGGCTAAATGGTTAGCGCGTTGGATTGTCACGCGGGCGACCCGGGTTCGATCCCCCGTGTGACCAAAAAATTTTATCATTTTTTCTGCTCAATTTTTCGATATTTTAAAATTTTAAACCAATTGGAACAATATATTATAAACTTTTAAGCATATCTTGCGTAATAAGGGGTCACAAGGGGCCAGAATGTCACATCTTTAACGCTTTATATCTCAAAAAGGGGGAATATTTTGATAAGCAATATTGAACAAAAGATGGTCAGAATAATGTTCTAAACAATATGCATACTTTGAATTTTTGTAAAACGGCCCCATTAAGGACTTGTAGGAGTGGCCCCTAAATATTCTCATTTAGCCTATCTCCACAACGAATAGAAATCTCTGAATAAGTGTTGAACAAAAAATCTTTAAAATCACAAGACCTTTCATTTGATATCAAGAAAAAGGGGCTGACCCCTCAAATTAGGGGCTCAGAGGGGCCAAAAGTCTTTTATCTATAACTCTCTAATGATCAATATTTTGTTATACATTACTGAAGCAAAAGTATTTATCTTAACGATTTGCATCAATATATGATGATATTTTAATAATATGTTACGTAATTAGGGGTCACAAGGGGCCAGAATGTCATATCTTTGACGCTTTATATCTCAAAAAGGGGGAATATTTTGATAAGCAATATTGAACAAAAGATGGTCAGAATAATGTTCTAAAAAATATGCATACTTTGAATTTTTGTAAAACGGCCCCATTAAGGACTTGTAGGAGTGGCCCCTAAATATTTCCATTTAACATATCTCCACAACGAAAAGAAATCTCTGAATAATTGTTGATCAAAAAATCTTCAAAATCACAAGACCTTTCATTTAATATCAAGAAAAAGGGGCTGACCCCTCAAATTAGGGGCTCAGAGGGGCCAAAAGTCTTTTATCTATAACTCTCTTATGATCAATATTTTGTTACACATTATTGAAGCAAAAGTATTTATCTTAACGATTTGCATCAATATATGATGATATTTTAATAATATGTTACGTAATTAGGGGTCACAAGGGGCCAGAATGTCATATCTTTGACGCTTTATATCTCAAAAAGGGGGAATATTTTGATAAGCAATATTGAACAAAAGATGGTCAGAATAATGTTCTAAAAAATATGCATACTTTGAATTTTTGTAAAACGGCCCCATTAAGGACTTGTAGGAGTGGCCCCTAAATATTTCCATTTAACATATCTCCACAACGAAAAGAAATCTCTGAATAATTGTTGAACAAAAAATCTTCAAAATCGCAAGACCTTTCATTTAATATCAAGAAAAAGGGGCTGACCCCTCAAATTAGGGGCTCAGAGGGGCCAAAAGTCTTTTATTTATAACTCTCTAATGATCAATATTTTGTTATACATTACTGGGGCAAAAGTATTTATCTTAACGATTTGCATCAATACATGATAATATTTTTATCATATGTTACGTAATTAGGGGTCACAAGGGACCAAAATGCTATATTTTTTTATGCTTTATGTCTCGAAAAGGGGGAGTAATTTCATAAGACTCATCAAACAAAAGATTTTCAGAATATCGTGATAAAAATTAGGAACTTTAACTTTAACCAGGGAAAACTCAATGTCATTCTCTTTAAACAAATATCTCAGTCAAAATCACATCTCAACTTATCGAGAAATTCAACGGAAGACCTACTCGTTGCTCGCAACGAGATCTCATCTAGTTATTATTATTATTATTATTATTATTCCAACCGATTTTGTGCAAGCGATTTCTCAGAGATGGCTAGTCCGATTTCTACCAAACTTTCAGATCTGAAAGATATTCAATTGATCTTGATAGGTTTTTTTCCTTTTTGATTATCTCACTTCCGGTCGTGAGATATGGACGATTTTTTGATTTTCAGAGGGTTGGCTTGTCCGGGAAACTCCTCCGAAACGACTTAAGATATGGACTTGAGATTTTCAGGGAAAATAGAGGAAGGTTTAGTGAGTTGTAATTGGGTCTCCAAATTTTTCTAGCGCAAAAGGCACCGGAGTTCGGTAGGGCCGAAAAAATGTCTCAGAAATATCTCACAAAATTTGACGCATTTTGTCTCATATCTTCACACCTGTTCATAATTTGTTAAAACATATTGAAGACAAAATGTGCAACATCGCAAGACCTTTCATTTGATGTAAAAAAAAAAATAGGGCTGACCCTTCAAATTAGGGGCTAAGAGGGGCCAAAAGTCTTTTATCTATAACTCTCTAATGATCAATATTTTGTTATACATTACTGAGCAAAAGTATTCATCTTAACAATTTGATGCTTACTATATAAGTTGTTTGAAAATTGGCTTATCTGAATTCTAGATATTAATATTTGAAAATCTGAAGCGGGCCCCAGATGGCGGCTGTCTTTGTCAATTCCGCCATTTCGCAATTGGGGTTTATGGAGGCAGCTGAGCGTTTGATTAAACCATTCTGACATACGAATGCATGAAATGTAAAAAAAAACTACTTGGACTTTCACGTAGTAGTTCGTTGCAATTCAGTGTCAATCTTAACACTTAATTTCCGTTTCACTACTTGAGTGTAACTGGGCTAGATACGATATATGTAATGTATACAAAGACTTTTTAAACGTCGAAATAAAATAAAGGCGATAAGAACGTTTTATTTATCTTATTTCATTGAAGCTATCACACCTATTTAATAGATAAGTTCAAAGAAAATGCGCGAATATTTACTCGTGGCGTTTGGCGCAAATTATTAATAGTGACCCGCTTTTTATGATTCTTAGACAGGTGTACTGTTGCAAAAGTATACACACAAGTATATTTAGAGCAGTACTCCCAAAAGCTTAATGGTTTGCGCGTTGGGGATAAAACAGAAAAAGGCAACATGGGTTCAATCCTCTTTGCGACCAAAATTTTGAATCACTTTTCAGCTCGATTTTACGAGATTTTTTTTCCTGAATCGGACGGAAGACCTCTCGTTGCTCGCAACGAGATCGTTTCTAGTTATTATTATTATTATTATTTTTCTTCTTCTTCTTCCTGGAACTTTTTTGTCCGGGAATGATCTTGTAAACTGTTCGTCCGATGTAGGTAAAACCTTTTTAGGGTTAGTAGACATGTTATGTAGATTTGCAGAATCAAGGTCATTTTGCGCGCACGTGCTTGCAAGAGCGTGCACGTGCAACACGTGAAATGACCAATATAGTAGATATAGCCACAACTGTTCTATTTTTAGATGAAATGCTTTGAAACTCATAATGTGAGGATATATTAGTAGTATAGACATGACGACATGGTGAAAATAGCAAGATCTCACGCGCATGCACGTGCACTTCGCTCTGATTGGCTGCAACTAAAGTCTCAATATCTTTCTTGTTTTTTGACGAAATCCTTTGAAATTTTGAACATAGCCATGCATTAGGATATCCTACAACATGAAATAAAGCAATTATCATGAAAACACGTGCATGCACGTGCGTTGCAATTTGATTGGCTGAAACTTTAAACAGCTATAACTCCCTTGGTTTTCAACCAAACAGGATGGGATTTGGAACATAGATAGATATAATGGACTTCTACAAGTAGGAATGGTCACCATGCACATGCATACACATGCGTGTACATGTGCTGCAATCTGATTGGCTGAAAGTTTAAACAGCTATAACTCCCTTAGTTTTCACCCAAACGGGGTGGAATGTAGAACATAGATAGATGTAATGGACTTCTACAAGAAGGTATGGTCACCATGCTCATGTATACACGTGCGTGCACGTGAAATGAGTAAAATCAAACATACACTTGAATGAGTGTATTTTTTAAATAATTTTGGATTAAATACTTTAATATTCAGTGTATTAAAAATATAGATTGTGTAGACAAGATGATATGGTCATGACGCAAATGCATTCACATGTGCACGCGTGCAATGCTAAAGTTTAAATGATTTTTGTACACTTCTTTGTAAATGTTGTTAAAATCTCAGATGCATAGAGTTTGTCTTATTTAATGAAGCTTACAGGGAATATGGCACCAAAAGGTAGTTGGGGAGCGTTTGGGGAACATCTGTAACGGTCCCCGTTACAATTAGCACTAGTTCTTTTTTTTATTATTATTTTTCCGCCGCATGTTTTTTTTGTTTGAAGATTTATCGAAAAGATTTATAGTCCATGAGAATGTACTCCGTAAAAGATTATTGCAGTTGACCCTGCGTAAGTGAACCTTGACCCCTTTCGAAGTTATTGCCCCTTTCGCAAGAAATGTTTTATCGCTACTTGTCCGAAACCGTAAACCGCAGAGATTCCAAACCTTTATTAATGTTTACAACTGATTTAGTAGACTCTCCAGTCAAACATTGCGAAAGGATTCATAAACTCCTATAATGAATTATTGCCCCTGAATGTTTGCAATGTTTACAAATATCAAGAACTTTTCTAAAATGACAAGGCGTAGAGACATGGGACCAACTGCAAAAGATTCATTGACCTTTGACCTTAAAATCTAGGTCAAGGTCAAAGGTCAAGGTCATTCAGTATATGTAAAATGAAGCATTTTTTATAGCTCTTTTGTTCTTAACCAAATTCTAAACATCTTTGCATCTTTAGTATGTACTCTTAAAACCATTTCAGAGATTCCATGCTTGTCCCCTAAAATTGAACCCTCTGAAAGTTAGTGCCCCTTTCAGTGTAAACCCTTGTTATCGCTACTCCATCGAAACCGTAAACCGTAGAAGTACAAAACCTTCAACAATGTCTGCGACTAATTTAGTACACTTCTCATTCTATTAGTGCGAAAGAATTCGTAAACCATTTCAAGTAGATATTGCCCCTGCCAGTTTATGATGTTTACGAAGAACTAAAAACTTCTTAACGACAAGTCGTAAAGACTTGGGCCCAACTGCATGAGATCTTTTGACCTTTGACCTTGAAGAATAGGTCAAAGGTCAAGGTCATTGAAAAACTAGAGAAATTGTCGATTTAAGCTTAAAATCCAAATGACCTTGACCTTTGACCTTGATATTTGACCTTGACCTTTGAACCCTTACTCAGAAAGGTTTAAAGAAATATTCATTACCTTTATCTAGATTCAGCTTCAAGTGTTAATCTCAAGTTTATCTCTCGCTTTCTTTTTTTTTTGATGACCTTGACCTTTGACCTTGATAAATGACCTTGACCTTTGACCCCCCTACTGACCCAAAGGTCACAATTAAGCTTAAGGTCGTTGAGGTATTTGCAACTCTTACTCTAACAAATGCTTATATCCCCCCTTTTCTTTAAAAAAAAAATCAACAGCAGCATAGAGAAAATGTCTACAAGTCAAAAGACACGATATATCGACATAAGATTCGGAGTAAAAGCAAGAAGAGACCTTAAAGAAAGTGTCCTGAGAGTTTTAAGGTGAGTCTCTAAAATATAATGAAATTCTAGTGACAATCGGCAAAATCTGCATTTTTTTTCTGTCTGAAATTTAGTTATTGCTGAGCATAAAAATTAATTAAAGCCCGTATTGGCTATTTCTGCAATTGTTGTTAATATCAATCGATTCTCCTGTTCTATTACGACATTTTAATGCCAAGTATTCTTGCTTTCTTTAGTGTATGGAATTTATTTCAATTTTGTTTGGATTTAATATTAATGGAATGAATCTTGATTTCATCTGAAATTTGATTTTTTTTTTCTAGAATAACACAATCCCAAGAAATAGCGACTTTCAGCATAGTAAAAAGAAATACACGTTTCTTCCCTGTGTATCCCATCTAGAATTACATGTTTGGAATTTTATTTATGCTACTTACATTGAATTTCATGCCTATTTCGGTCAGGAATGTTAAAAACCGAACCCGATTCTCTGTTTTCCTTTTCCATAATTACAAACTGCCTTGCATCTCTCGCTCATGTTTCTCACATGCTCTTAAATAATTTATCGCCATCCATTTCAAACATAAAACAACTCAAATCGGATATTTTCAAATATCTCTTCAATACATGTATAATGCACATATGATGCAGGTACACATGGGACATTTCACAACTTTTTCACTTACGCTTCCGTCTTGATGCGCAGATCAAATGCATGTTATTCATATTAATAGGTATATCATAATTTTAATCAGACCCTTCCCCTTACATCTTAACTCGAAAACAATCTCATTCAAGCTCATATATACACCTAGGAGCGTGTTACAATGTTTTTAACGTGCTCTCTTAGCGTGGTGGTTATCCCCGAGTCGACTACAAACAATCCAGGAAGTCTGTTTAGGGTAAAATTATACCAACTGCGAGCCCGATCTAAAATCCTAGTAGAGAAATGAGAATTTTGCTGTTTTATTTATTTTCTTGCTTTCTTTTTCTACTTTTTTCAGCCCAAATGATATCTAAATGCTTAAAAAGGTGGAAAGACGTCTCATTGTTCACTGAAAAAGTAGTTTACTAGTTTTTCAAATTATTGCTGTTTTAAAGTTTCAGGTCCCAACTGCTACTTTTTTTCTTCCTTTGTTTTAAGTATAAACCAGTAGAGCTAGTCTCGACAGAGACTTCTGGTTTTATTCTGTTGATCTAAAATATTTTGTAAAACTTTACGTAACTTCTCTTTGTAGAATAGTACATGTAATAAATTGGAATTTTGCGTTACAAATAAGCTAAAGGATACATAAAAAAGAAATTCATGATCAAATTCGACTTAAAACGTCAGAATGAAGTGATTACTGGTATTTAAGGAATACGCACAAGTCGTCCATAAATATTAATGCATGCATACTAATTGCATAGAGAATATTCAGCCAGTGTGCACGTGTATACATGTTTCCCGTAACTATCCACTAACTATAAATGATATTCTTTTAAAATTTACTGTTTTTTTCTCATAATCGAATTTTAAAAAAAAAATGTACATGCTTAAGCGATGCGTGATTTTTATGTTATTACTATTTTTTATGTACCAATTTTAAATTCAATAGAATTTTAGATTATTTGATAACATCACATTGATTTTTACGAAAAGAAATTGTTAGAAGTACATTATGTTAGATATTTTCGATGGACACAGAATTTTTTTCAAGGGTTCACAAGATATTTTAAATCTCCGTCCGTCTCATTGAATGTTAAATAGCTCCCTATGTCAAGGTTTCCAACAACTTTTCAGCTAAAATTTGCTGAAATCTTGCCGACTCGCCGTTAAGCAATAATCAATCAATCAATCAATGATCTGTACACTGTTTAACATCGTACCGTACACATATTTACATAGTTATTGTTCTATATACATCACAGATTATTTGATTACTGGAAATTTGATGAAAAGGCAGATTATTTTAGGGGGGGGGGAGATAATAAAAGGCACAGAGTGGTTAATTTTTTGAAGAGCCATCCATCCAGTTACGACGTCGATCAAGTGAGACGGATGTGAATGAATGGAAATTATGTACGAACTTGCTATTTGAAGGTGAACATGATTGAGGTCGACACTGCTTTAGGAAAAATATCCTGATAAAAAGAAAGTGTAAATGAGCTAACGTTGACGCACAGGGCTAATATCGCCATGTTTTATTTCAAGTTTAGTCCGATTCTATTTGTCATTTTATAGGCTGCATGCTACATACATGTATTTCCTATTTAAAAAAAAGGAGTATTTCTAAGATCGACTCCGTGTAAATTTGGCCTCGTCCTTTTCTGTATATGGTAATTACGTATTATCAAACAGTGTGTTAACTGTCCCCCATGCTTAAGGGTTACATGCTCTATCAAACGTAAAAGTAACTTACATGTAGATATGTATTTTATTTTGTTAAAATTAAAAGTTCACGAATTTGTCGATAGGAAAGAAAGGGGAAAAAAAGATTTCACAGATCTATTTTTTGTACTCGGTTTTTACAGGTTTTAAAATTCCCGTACGTTAACAGTGATTAAGAAGATCATAGCCATCTATTTTTGTCATTAATTCAGCATTTTATTTATCATAGATATTTAGATTGCTCTGCGAATACGCGATGACAGGTGCTCTTTACGGTACAAATGATATTCATAAAGTTTAACCATGACGTCACAATTAATTGTGAAAAAATTACGATATGCTCGGAGTTGATTTGGAAAATATACCGATTTCAAAATGATATAACTTTATTATAAATGAAGATATTTTGATTCCGTTTTAAGTTTTATCGTAATTTTATATGGACCACTAAAATACAAAAAAAATCTCAAATTCGATAAATTTTGCAATAAGGTCGATTTCTATCCGACCAGGCTCATATTATGATATCAAAGATTTTTGTGTTCTTTCGAAGTTTTGAGATCGGGATCAATTCTCGTGAACTTTCACTTTCCCACTGATACATGTTGTTCAGAGATGTATTTCTTACAGCGGCTTTATTACCTGTAACATACTCTTGGTCAATATTTGCACATTTTCATCGTTAGAAATGTCCTTTCGGTTATATATTCATTGACTCATCGTTTTCTGTCGAATGCATGTTATTTTCATTTTCCCCCTTTTTTTTATTTATTTAATTGTATTTCAATCTTTATAAATCTCGAAGCGTAACATTCACTTCGATAAATATTGTACTCCTCAAGTTGCTAAGTCATCATACTGAACAAAAACCCTTAAAATGTAATTCATTCAGGTATGTAACATTATCGGATGCATGTCCACGTTTAAAAGATTGTATCAAAGCATTTTTTTCTTTTTAGAAATTCTGCTTTATTTAAATAAAAGAAGATTTTTCTGATTATCAATTAATAATATGCATTCGGTATATGTACTTCATTGTTTAATGCACTGTGTACCTTAAATGAGGCAATTACACTTGAGGCGGGGCAACCATTAAAATTTGCAGAATATTTTCAATCACTCTCAGTCTAGGCTTTTATGTTTGTACTTTTAAGTATGTGCTGCATGAAAATTTTATACATGACATTTTTACTTACCTTACCATAATTCAACAGCTTGGTTTTTCAAACTTTCCCTCTATGCATATAAATCTTAATATTTATTTCTTTTGTTGAGTTATAAAATGAAAATAAATGTGATATATCACAAGAAAAAATCAATACAATAATTTATATTAAATGGAATCAAAAATAATTGGCAGAATCTTTTTGTTTTGTGTTTTTGATTATAATCAGACAATGCCAGAAATTTAACATTAAAATAATAGTTCAATATTTTTTAAAACAAGGGATGGAAAAAAGAGATTCTTTCTAGTATTATTCATCATAAATTGGACATTTGCTTAATATTAAGGTTCCATACTTAGCCTTCTTTTTGTAATGAAAAGCATTTTTTTAAAATACAGAACATTACAATCACTGTGTAATTTGTTTTCACTAATTTTTCTGACAGAGGGTATTGAAACACAGTGGTTCTACGTAATATCTCTCTCTCTCTCTCTCTGAGAGAGAGTATGACACTATGTTCTGTTTAATAAATTAAAGTAAAATATGAATGAAATATCATTTTTGCATTAAAGATAACTGCATTTTTTATAGAGTAGACGTAAATTCACACGTTTTTCATTTGTCTTCTGAAAACAGATTTTGTTGAGATGCATGCATGTACATGTATTTTGAAAAATAATGATTATTTTAATATGCTGAAGTGTCTTATTGACAATATATGAAGTTTCTAGATATCATATCAGAATTGAAGCAGGATTTATTAAAAAATCAGAATACATGTACATGTATGTCCTTTAGTACGGTAAAATTTAAGACAAACTCGTAGACAAACAAACAATTTTGGAAAAATTAAATGCAAGCAAATTATTTCTCATTTATCTTATCAATATTTCTAAAGGTACATCTTGCATATTGAACAGGAATATTGATTTAAATTAAATAAAAAGAAAACAAGATTAATAATTTGGAAAAAGTGTAAGATTTATTTGTTTGTTACAGTGTATGTTGTATATTAAACATAAATATTAATTTTGGGTGTGAGTGAGCATATTTAAAAGGAGGATAGAAAGAGGGACAGGAGAACAGGAACAATTCATTCAGCACTGAGGATGACTTCGGTTAGTCCCGTAAATAACGCCAAAAAAGGTAAGGTTGTATAACTGACATGGATATTGAATCAATATTTTTAAACATTGTTAAACAAAAATTTTCAATGAAGTATCTCTATAAATAACATTTTCCTCTCAAGTAAAATAATCTAACAAATAAGTTGTCGGTGCAACACTCACAACGTCAAAACGTAGCTCGCAGCGTTTTCAAATTTGTTCATGAAATAATGCCTCTAATAATAGAATCCATTCAGCATAAATCCGGCCCTGTATTTAATTTTCTTTTAGTTACAGGATTCATATCCCGCTCAATATAGTGTTGCTTGATAATTTTGTGCTCCATATTACAAACGAACGTCACCATTTTTATATTAGGGTATCTAACTTAAAATGCTTTGGTACATATCGTTAAATAGTTGTCGTTTATGACATTAAACACGAGTAAACCAAATGATAGAATATTTGTGTAGCATTATGTTTCCGTATAGCCTTATAAAAAAAGAAAACTTCCTGGACAATGCAATTTGTAAAAGTCAAAGAAATATCGTGCGCCGACCACAGATATATAACATTCTTTATAATATGCACGTGACATCACAGGGTTATGCTATTTAGTTCAAATTACAAAAAAGATCATTTTCACACAGCATTCAGCAAATTATTAGTTTTGGTTGAACAGTATTTGATATATTTAAAAAATTCACGATTTTCTGGGACAACCCTCAAATATGTATTAAAGAACTCATCTATTATTTATAATTATATATTTACATTTCCAATAAATTTCCTCTATGATTCTGTACAAAATAAAATGCAGTATATTTTCTCATGAACTACATTAGGTATGTATCACGAATTAGCATAAATATCTCCATTGTTACGTCATAATACCGCTCTTGACGTCAAAAAGTAAAAAAAATATAGTGCACACTGCTTTGTTTTAAAAATGACAGTTGAACGGCGTACTTTTATGGCAAGTCATCAGAAAATAAATTTTTGAAGATGCATGAGGTATATGAACTACAACGCTTCACGCCGGCATATTTATCATGAACCGCTAACACGCCGAAATATCTATCATGAAGCGCTAACGCGCTAAATGAAATATGCCGGCGTGAAGCGTCGTAGTTCATAACATCATGAATCTTCAAAAATTAAATTCATTTTTTAAATAAAATAATCAAATACCATATGCCTTTAACTGGACTACTTATTTTTTTTAATATAAGTCATCCGTATTGAGAAAGTATATACCCTGTCTATAAAGTATGCTGTTTTTAAACACTTCTTTCTTTATACACATGTATCAGTTAAGATATAAATGCATGTACACATGTATGCTTAATTGTAATTTTTGTATATTTTCTGATTAGGAATGAGTTATGCTGGTCCAGCAGGTAAAGCCAAGAGTTTTACAATGGTTGTTGGAGTTTGTCTGGCCGGTACCTTAACAGGGTTAACTGTAGTTCTGACGATTCACCAAAAAGGTCAGACGCTGAATTGTTCACTAATTTATTTATATTAGAATAACTTGGTTCTCAGCGACAAAGAGATGTGTAGATTAATTAGAGTGGTTGTATAAAGGTGGAATTTCTCGCATCGTAGAAAGTTTAACAAATTTCTCAATATTTTTGAAGCTTATTATTCTGCTGATTGAGCCGTTTCGATTAACATTTTGAACAGTCTTTAATGCATGATATATATTCATGTGCTTCAATTGTCTAAGAATCAGTATAAAATATAGGAAAATAACGAAGAGGATTCCAGCTCAAAAGTCCATTAAACACTACAAAAATGGAGTAGGAAAAATACGATCTCTAAAACAATTTACATTACAAATTAAAATAATGAAAGATAGAGGTATTTATTTTTCCTCTTATCCATATCACATTTAATTGAAATTAATACTTTCATAAATATGATTTATTTATTTAAGGAAATATTTCTTTGATTTCTGCCAAAAACTCTTACTGTTTTTAATACTCCCGTCTCAAACTCTGTTTTCACATGTACATGTAATACATTTCACTCCTACTGAATCAAAGATAATGATACGACTTTTTAACAAAAAATATCCAATTTATCAACGGTGCAATCATACCTCAAAATATAATTGAGACACATGTGTTGATTTAAGGTGTTGTAACATTCCGATACCTTTAAATGTTTTAAATCTTGAAAAACAAATTGGAACCAGATGTAATTTTTGGATTGGCTGATCACTGTTGATTCCATTTGAGGCAGATTTAAATTTCTGTTCCCAGATTACACCACGCACTATTCTGTTCACTGTAGTTTCAAATATATCTTCACTTATCGATACGATCTTTGCGAGGGGATACTCCGCTTTGATGCTGTTGTTAAATTTATTAAAGATATGATCCTCAACTGTAATTTGATATTTTAAGAAAAAATCTATTTAAAAGGGCTATGCTTTATAATCTTAATAAGTTTAGAGTACAAATATGGGATTTTGATATTTATATGCTTGTTGATTGATTGTCGGTTGTTTAGGTCCCATTCGAGAAGTTTTCACTCATGTAGAGACATCAAAATACACCGGTGAAAGGCCTCAAATTTTGACTTTTACTAGGCACTCAGGGCCATTTAGCAGTTAGGTTCTTTTATCGTGCCAACGCTTGCCGTGACAGAGGACCTCGGTTTTTAAAGTCTCATCCGAGAGACCTTTTGGGAAAAAATTACTAATAAATATTTTGCAAACACAAACTGCATAGGCTTATTTATTAGTTTTTTTTATATATATAGATAACGCATGTGACGACCATAATTGTCTGAAAGGAACATGCCAGGAAGACCCAAGTAATGATCAGGGATATACATGTATCTGTATGAAGGATTACGTCGGGAAGTACTGTGAAGGTAAACTCTTACAATGCATAAGGTAAAAACAAATAGCTTCATTTACGTCAACAATTTTTCTTATGTATAAGCTATGGTTCAAGTTGGCATTTTGTAGGTAATAAGAATATTCTATAGATAAGTATTATAAAAGAGGTATTTTTCTATGTAGTAACCATTTTTCTATGTAGTTCATGCATGTGACAACAATAATTGCCAAAATGGAGCCACTTGTCAGGCAGACAAGTCCAGTAAACGAGGATACAAGTGTTACTGTAATACTGGTTACATTGGAGAAAGCTGTGAAGGTACAATAGGCAACATAAGTCTTTGAAATGTTCTTGAACACCTTGTAGCCACCACTAACGACATAACGCGGCTTTAATGATACAAATATCACTAAGCATTGCAACTGCTACGCTTAATGCCATAAATTATTGTATTAATGGTAAACCCTTTCAACCACTAATGTTAAATTGCCGCTTGATGAAAGAATTATATCATTAAATGGATGAGCAAGTCAATTATTAATGCAATGATTTATAGCACTAAGTGTTGCAACGCTTAATGATATTTGTATCATTTAGAGGCGTTATATCATTAGCGGTTGCTAAAACGCCTTCCAAAATGTTAACATTATGTGATCTTCAATAATATCAGTATTGTATGAAATATATTGTTTTCTAATTATGGACATATCTACTTAACTCTATTTATAAGACTTTATAATATATTATGGAATCATATTGTTTTTGACAGTAGCTCATTTTTCGAGCAATTCTTGGACAACCATCATTCACGAAATAACATTCTTCACGAATGAAAAAAAAAAAATAGGGTAACAATGTTTTAACTCCTATTAGAATACACAAAACCGTGTTCCAACGAACCTGAAAAATTAAAGCTATGCAACAGAATGAAAATTGTTGAACATACTTCAGTGGGCAATGTATATACTATTATTTATTTCTATAGTCAATGCCTGTGCCAATCATAATTGTGATAATGGTGGTTCCTGTGAAGCAGACCTATCAGCAATACGTAATTACACATGTAATTGTATCAATGGTTATGTCGGCGACTTATGCACAGGTATACACCTTTTTTGACAACAATTTGTTACCTTTATTTCTTAACTTTTATTTTATTTCTCTTGGGTGCTACTTTAATATTGTTTACACAGAAAAAAATTTCCAAATAAATTAAATACGACTTTAGTTGCAATTCTGCAAATTACATTTCACATCCACTTATCTGGTATTGGTTTAGTAAATTTTGACATTCAAATCCTATAACACAGGCATTGGTAATTTTTAAAATGATACCACTATCACTGAACACTATTCGATTGTTTAACATAAACTAATATTAAAATAATACTAAGATTGTACACAACAGAGGAGTGTTCAGTTAAGATGTACAAGACTTTTTAATGTAATGTACGAGGATTGTCCGGTAAAATCGTGGACAAAGTGTTTTTCTCAAAAAATTAGCGCACTAAGCTGAAATTTACAGTAAATGTTTATTTATCATAATGAAGTACGTCATGATTTTTTTTTTGGATAAAATATAGACAAAAATAAAGATTTAATAATGCTTGAATGTGCTCAGGGTATGGTTCTACGGCGCACGGTCAAAAAACGAAGGTTTTATTAGAGAATACATGAGTATTTATTCGAAATAAAGATTTAAATAGATAGGATTGGGGTAAAAATTATCCTTATTCGATTCCACGATTTATTTTGTTGTCTACTTAAAATATTGAAGGCATTTGGTTAATTTCTGGCAGTTTCTTGAGCATTCGAAATGGGAAAGTCGTAAACCCATTATACGAAAAATGACGACGTTAGATAACGTACCGGCGGACCGGATAGCAGTTTAGTTTGATTTAGATGTTGTAATAACACTTTAAGAGACTTTAAATGAATATAGAAGAAAAAAAATAACAAAGAATTGCTACATCTTTAGTATAGAAATAAAATTGGAGTTTTCGTAGTGAAGGTGTTCTTTATAAAGTCCCCATATAGTACGAAACATACGGACAAACTGCTATTGTAATAGCAAAAGACACTGTCTCTGTTGACGGTCAAAGAAGAAGCTTGTCTATTAGTTGAATGATGGTGAGAATATTGTCCGTAACTTACTAATAAATCCTCATAAGATTGCATGTTGGTGGTACATTGGTCCCTCAGCTGTTTATGGAGACAAAAGTATGTGCAACAATTAAATTACTTAATTTAAGTGACTTATCCAACTTTTATAGCGCAAAGATTAAACGTGACGCTGTTTTAGACACTTTGACGTTATCACCAGTGCGCCGTAAGGCGATACAAGTACATAACATAAAATCTTAAAATTTGTTTATTTATGCAAATATCTATTTGAAATTTGCTATTTTTAATCCGAAAATGTGAACTAAAAAGTAGGGAAATTTCAGAGCGCAGTGATAATTATTTCACACTTAACAACTTGTCCACGATTTTACCGGAAAATCCTCGTATATCATTCAAATAGGTTTTATATAATTTAAAAGAAAACGAAATTCCATCAATTGACCATTGTCTTCTAAAATGTAGACGTATAGGTTGAAAACAAACAATGCATCTAAATGATTTTAAGTAAGTGTGGACTTTCATAAATACCCGGTATACAGCACGAGCAAAACTTGATCAGTATAAAACGGATAAAAGCTAAGTAAATCAGATTTTAAAATCCCAGTTTAATCAAAAATGGTTAAATGACGTAAATATTTTTCTTAATGCCAGATTAACAAATTTTTTGCGGATTTGAAGACTATATTGAAATTTAAACCTGAGAAGAAAAGAAATGAATAATGAAACTGCCTTCTTCAAATCACAATCTACCAATAGAACAGGGAGATGTTGTTACACCCACCTATATGAAAGAGTACCGGTATATTTATGATGAAAAGATAGAAGAAATGGATGATGAATTCCACTGCATTTTAGAACGTACAATTTTTTTCAGAAAAAAGCATTTTTTTAACATGAGTTACTGCAGAAAACCAAATGTTATAAAGTTCTATGAACTCATGGCAGATTCAAATATTAAATCCTTAGGAAATCTTTAAGATTTGTAAAAAAATCTTTGAAACAGTCTTATCCCTTTTATAACGTTGTCATAATGGTGTTGTTTTTCTTTGCATTGAACACAAACACCGTGCTATTACTATATGTCTCACCTTTTTACATTCAGTTAACATACTTGATACTTATCTATGTTAACATGTACAGGTATGTTAGATCTACCCATGACGATTAAATAGGTACGATAAATACTTTATGATCCTTATGTACTATATTGTATGGTTTGAGCGAATAAACTGATTGATTGATTTTAAACGACTGATGTCTTAAGCTTATTTACACACATTTTTTTTTTCTTTTGTCAGTTCTTCCTACCGACTGTCAAGACCTTCGTGATAATGGTTACAATATCTCGGGAGTGTACGGAATCCATCCCTTTCAGAACAACTTTCGTCCTATCCGAGTTTATTGCGACATGCAAACTATGGGAGGAGGGTGGACGGTATGTAGTTATTAGCTCTACTGGTCAGAGACCAGAAGAGCTTATGCAATAGTAATGCGTCCGTCGTCCGTCCGTCTGTCTGTCTAAACAATTTTTCAAAATGCTACTCCTCCTAGTTTTGGTCTATTTTCAATATAACTTGGCACACAAGTAGACTACACTAAGATACATAATTCCGTGTATCGGTTTTTGATTTCGATGACCGGTGTTGCCGTTGTTACAAAAAATAGAAATTTATGTGAAATTCTTTCAAAATGCTACTCCTCCTACAGTTTTGGTCTGATTTCAATATAACTTGGCACACAAGTAGACTACACTAAGATACATAATTCTATATATCGGTTTCTGGTTTCGATGAACGGTGCTGCTGTGGTTATTAAAAATAGAAATGTCCGTGGAAAACATTCAAAATGCTACTCTTCCTGCAGTTTTAGTCTGATTTCAATATAACTTGGCACACAAGTAGACTACACTAAAGATGCATAATTCTATATATCGGTTTCTGGTTTCGATGAACGGTGCTGCTGTGGTTATTAAAAATAGAAATTTCCGTGGAAAACATTCAAAATGCTACTCTTCCTACAGTTTTAGTCTGATTTCAATGTAACTTGGCACACAAGTAGACTACAGTAAGATACATAATTCTGTTAATCGGTTTCTGGTTTCGATGAACGGCGTTGCAATGGTTATTAAAAAAAGAAATTTCCTTGAAAAACTTTCAAAATGCTACTCCTCCTACAGTTTTGGTCTGATTTCAATATAACTTGACACACAGGTAGACTACACTAAGATACATAATTCTGTGTATCGGTTTTCGATTTCGATGAACGGTGTTTGCATGTTTAATTAAAATAGAAATTTCCGTGAAATTCATTCAAAATGCTATTTCTCCTACAGTTTTGCTCTGATTTCAATATAACTTGGCACACAAGTAGACTACACTAAGATACATAATTCTGTTTATCAACTTCTGATTTTGAAGAAAGGTGTTGCCATATTTACTAACATTAACAATTTCTGTGAAATACTTAAAAAATGCAATTCCAAATACAGTTTTAGTCTGCTTATAGTACGTGTATAATGTGGCCTGCAAGTATTAATGTACACTGATCATGAGATACATGATCATTATTCTATTTATTGCTGTTGTGAAGTTTCAGGTCCCAGCTGCCACTTTTCTTTGTTTAAAGTAGAAACCAGTAGAGCTACAGTCTCGACAGAGACTTCTGGTTTTTGTGTAAGTTTCAAAATGGGAGTATATGCTATATAAAGGATCGATTTCCTTACGGTATATTGTTTGACTTAATGCATGTTATGTTTACAAGAACTTTACCTTAGACACGAAATTTACGATTTTAACAACTTTCAAAGTAAGCATATGATGTAGTATAGTCGATTCAGGTGTGAAATGGTTATGCCTATTTTTATTACTACTTGTACAAAGAATAAAGGGAACGTACTTCATACGTACTTTATACAAAAGATTTTTTATATTGTGTGATGCTACATTATTAATGACTTTACCCTAGGTGATTATAGATCTTTTAAACGCACAAGGGAACATGTTAGTATCATTGAAATAAAACTCCGCTTCAGATTTTCTAAAGGAAGAATATGCAGAATTTTGTTATCATTTTGAGAACAAGCGAATGCATTTTGATTGATTGATTGCATATTGTTTAACGTCCCTCTTGAGATTTTTTCACTCATATGGAGACGTCACCGTATGCCGGTGAAGGGCTTCAAATTTAGACTTATACTCGGCACCCAGAGCCATTGAGCAGTGAGGGTTCTTTATCGTGCCAGCGCCTACCGTGACACGGGACCTACGTTTTTAGCTCTACTGGTCAAAGACCAGAAGAGCTTATGCGATAGTAATGCATCCGTCGTCCGTCCGTCTGTCTGTCTGTCTGTAAACAATTTTTCAAAATGCTACTCCTCCTACAGTTTTGGTCTGATTTCAGTATAACTTGGCACACAAGTAGACTACACTAAGATACATAATTCTGTGTATCGGTTTTTGATTTAGATGAACGGTGTTGCCGTGGTTACTAAAAATAGAAATTTCTGTGAAATTCTTTCAAAATGCTACTCCTCCTACAGTTTTCTAATTTCAATATAACTTGGCACAAAATCAGACTACACTAAGATACATAATTCTGTGCATCGGTTTTTGATTTCTATGAACGGTGTTGCCGTGGTTACTAAAGATAGAAATTTCTGTGAAATTCTTTCAAAATGCTACTCCTCCTACAGTTTTAATCTGATTTCAATATAATTTGGCACACAAGTAGACTACATTAAGATACACAATTCTGTGTATCGGTTTTTGATTTCGTTGAACGATGTTGCCGTGGTTACTAAAAATAAAAATTTTATGAAATTCTTTCAAAATGCTACTCCTCCTACAGTTTTAGTCTGATTTCAATATAACTTGGCACAAAAGTAGACTACACTAAGATACATAATTCTGTGCATCGGTTTTTGATTTCGATAAACGGTGTTGCCGTGGTTACTAAAAATAGAAATTTCTGTGAAATTCTTTCAAAATGCTACTCCTCCTACAGTTTAAGTCTGATTTCAATATAACTTCGCACACAAGTAGACTACACTAAGATACACAATTCTGTGTATCGGTTTTTGATTTCGATGAACGGTATTGCCGTGGTTACTAAAAATAGAAATTTCTGTGAAATTCTTTCAAAATGCTACTCCTCTTACAGTTTTAGTCTGATTTCAATATAACTTGGCACACAAGTAGACTACACTAAGATACACAATTCTGTGTATCGGTTTTTGATTTCGATGAACGGTGTTGCCGTGGTTACTAAAAATAGAAATTTCTGTGAAATTCTTTCAAAATGCTACTCCTCCTACAGTTTTAGTCTGATTTCAATATAACTTGGCACACAAGTAGACTACACTAAGATACATAATTCTGTGTATCGGTTTTTGATTTCGATGAACGGTGTTGCCGTGGTTACTAAAAATAGAAATTTCTGTGAAATTCTTTCAAAATGCTACTCCTCCTACAGTTTTAGTCTGATTTCAATATAACTTGGCACACAAGTAGACTACACTAAGATACACAATTCTGTGTATCGGTTTTTGATTTCGTTGAACGGTGTTGCCGTGGTTACTAAAAATAGAAATTTCTGTGAAATTCTTTCAAAATGCTACTCCTCCTACAGTTTTAGTCTGATTTCAATATAACTTGGCACAAAAGTAGACTACACTAAGATACATAATTCTGTGTATCGGTTTTTGATTTAGATGAACGGTGTTGCCGTGGTTACTAAAAATAGAAATTTCTGTGAAATTCTTTCAAAATGCTACTCCAAATACAATTTTAGTTTGATTATAATATAAATGTGGCATGCAAGTAGACTGCACTAAGAACATAAAGAGACTTAATCAAGGATCATTATTCTATTTATTGCTGTTGAAAAGTTTCAATTTCCAACTGCTTAAGTACTTTTCTCTTCCCTTTGCTATAAGTACAAACCAGTAGAGCTTCAGTCTCGACAAAGACTTCTGGTTAAGATCATATCCGAAAGACCCTGACTTTCACCTCTGATGCCGAGCGCTTGGCGAAAGAACAGTCACTACCTATTTAGACGTCTTAGGTTTGACGCGGCGCCGCGAACGAGAATCGAACCCGGGCCTCCCGATCAGCGAATGCATTTTGATGCTGGATAAAGTAAAAATATGAATCACATATCTAGAAAGATATAATTCAAAATTAGATAATGTTTCTTTGTTATATTTTATACTTTGATATTATCGATTGAAAAGAAATCAGAATAAGGTTGTTTCAATGCATGTTGTTTTACGTCCCATCAGAGAATTTTCTCGTATAGACACACCGCCATATACCGATGAAGGACTTAAAATTTTGAACTTTACTCGGCACTGAAGGCCATTGAGCATTAAGAGATATTTGTCATGCCAACGCCATGATGTAGAGTTTTAAAGGTTTCATTCGAAGGACCCGTAACTTACAATGTACACTTCATAGTACCTAGCAAGCGCATGACGGCGAAGAAACAGTTGCTACTATCTATTTTGCCGACTTAGGCCTGTTATGGCCGAGATACGAACTTCCAACCTTCCAATCACTGATCGAGCGTTCTACCGACTGAGCTATCGTGACGACTAAAATAAGAAAAAAAAATTTTGCAAATGACCTTTTATCTACTTAGAAAAAGAAATTTGAATATATAGCATTAAATATATACCTAAAAAATCAGCCAAAATACTTAAGAAATGGAGACGTTATCATTTACAGACAATCCAAAAGAGAATCGACGGATCCCTACGCTTTAATAAACGGTGGGTGGATTTTAAAAATGGTTTCGGTGCTCCAGAAAAGAACACCTGGATCGGTAAATATTAAAGTTTGATCAACTCTTATATAAGCCACGTGGTATATTTATTGTTCATTTTAATATGATTTGCTGACGATATATATCACGTATTTTTAATTAAACATTGTTGCTAATGACTTCATTAAGAATGAAGAGAATTTCAGCTATAATTGAATAAGACGTAATGATCATAATTACATATACTTTTATTGCCGCACACCTATTAATTCATTTTAAATATTTTCCGAACAGGAAATGACGTAATCCACCAGCTGACTAAAGGACACACATCCTCTCTTTATATATCAATCACACTTGTGAATGGCACCACATTATATGAGCTTTATGATCGATTCTTCGTTGATCACGAATTCAACAAATATCAACTTCGTCTGGCGGGAAGTGCAACAGGAACTCTAGGTATCCCATAAGTATAGTAAAAGAGTGAAAAGTGATAGAACGAATAAGCGAACAAGTGAGAGAAAGAATGATAGAACGAGTAAAAAAGGAATTAGTGTAATTATTTTTTATATTCTTTTCTTCATTTTTTTTTTTATTTTTGTACTATTATTTCTGTTTTTAAAATATATTTAAAAGACAATTTCTTTAAGTGATACTATCGTGGTGTCTTGTATAAAGAAAAAAAATCTTAAAAGATGATACGACACAAGTTTTATAAGATTATACATGTACTACCAAAAAAAAATGTCGGGTATGGAAAATATCAATTTCTGAAAACGTAATTGAACCTTCCAAAACATCTTCTAACATGCGAAAACCTTGCAAAGCTTGTAATGTTTGTCGAACGGACAAAGCTAAAAGCAATGTTCTGAAAACAAGATTTTAGGTCTAAAACAAGGAAATGAATTTAGTAAGGTATACTTTAGACATTCAATCACTCAGACACGTTTTAGTGCGTGTTTTGTATTACTTTGCTTTAACTCTGTAGGCAATGCCTTCTTTGATACTTTGATACCTATATGTACGAGGGGTGATCAAAAAGTTCGCGAACTAATTGAATAACTTCCAAAAAAGAAACTAGAGGTACTGTGAGCGATGAGCTCACTAAATGATACCCCCCGCCTCCCATATGGTTATAACTGGTGAAAAAGTCCATGTTTTCCTGTGGCCGGGAAACCCAAAATATGTGTCGGATCAAAAAGTAAAATAGGAGGTGCACAATGGCAACATGTAATAAAGATTCTGTGAAAGTTTCATCAAATTTCATTCAGTGGTATGAGAGGAGTTGCGGATAAGAGATGGGTACCCCAAAGCGTAACAGACGGACGGACAGACGGACGGACGGAAATACCGATTACTATATACCCCCACTTTTCAAGCGGGGGGTATAATGACATAGGGATTCAGTGTTGAAAATGTTTTAAAGTAGTCCTCTCCGATTTTTATGCGCATCTGCAACCATTCTGTCCATGCGCTGATCACGAGATATAGGCGGTCACGTGACATGCTCCTTAGCGTTCTGTCACAGAATCTTGCAAGTTTTTCCAACTCATATTTCTTACCATGCAGGTTATTTTTTTTCAACAAAAAGTCTACTTATCAGAAATGGCTCTGAAATAGTATGGTTGGATAATGATATCCTTTTGCAGAATGAGCATGGTGACCATCAAAACCCAAGTTCTCTGTCCTTTGGGGGTCGTTTATTTCATGTGGATAAAGTATGGGTGCCTTCACTTTATCATATCTGATATGTTTAAAGTCTAATTAAAACGATATTTTAGGGATTCGATAATCATATTTATTGTAAAGATATTATTTAGTTTTCTAACTGTAAGTTGGCGATTTTACATATCAAATTGCTTAACAACGGATACGTCTCTCTCCCAGTTTGCTTTCACTGGGCGACAGTACAGACATCATATTTAAACATCTCTCTTCCTTCACTTAAACAACCAATCCAATTAATGAAAAAACTTATGGCAAATCTTTTGTCTTCATAAACCGTATACAAATTGTTATAAGTTTCTACATAGGAATTTCCAAGCTATACGTTACGTAACTTTACAGCCATTCGTTTCTTGATTACGACGGAGTCAACTATTTTTTGTCACAAGTTATCTACCTTATGACGTCATTTTCACATTGTAACGTCACAAACACATAGAAAAACGTTGCGTTACATGTGCTACATATAGAACATTTGTATGGCTTTATGTGTGCCAAATTTCATTCTGTTTTGTAAATATAGAGATAGTTCGCGAACTTTTTGATCACCCCTCGTACATCTGAACAGTTCACAACGTGCCTCACTTTTTGTCCCCCGCTTGAAAAGTGGGGGATATTAATTTGGGTTTGTCCGTCCGTCCGTCCGTCCGTCCGTCTGTCCGTCCGTCCGTCCGTCTTTCTTTCTGTCTGTAACGCTTTCGTTTCCACACGACATCTCGAGAACCCTTTGAGCTTTTGCAATGAAATTTAACATAGCAACTCCCTATGGACTAAAGAAGACCCCTATTGATTTTGAGGTCAAAAGGTCAAAGGTCAAGGTCATAAATAAGCAAATTCTGTCTGTTAAAACACTTTCGTTTCCACACGATATCTCTAGAACCATTTGAGCTATTGCAATGAAATTTTATATAACAACTCCCTGTGGCCTAATGAAGACCCCTATTGATTTTGAGGTCAAAAGGTCAAAGTTCAAGGTCATAAATAAGCAAATTCTGTCTGTTAAAACACTTTCGTTTCCACACGATATCTCTAGAACCATTTGAGCTATTGCAATGAAATTTTATATAACAACTCCCTGTGGCCTAATGAAGACCCCTATTGATTTTGAGGTCAAAAGGTCAAAGTTCAAGGTCGTAACTTTATACATTATGTCTGTGTGCAATACTATCATTTCCGGGCGATATTTCAAGAAGATTTTGAGCTTATGCAATGTAATTTTATACCAAAACTCCCTAGGACGTGTCTCGCCCCTCTCAAAGTGCCCCGCCCCGTTTGTTTTATATTACATGTCGCTATTTTTAGCGCAGGGGCATGAGGAGAGTTATTGCGTATAAAACGTATAAAACAGGTTCTCGGCGGACTTTATGTTCTTATTACATCTATTAGAACTGTTTAATAAAGGCTAAATAAATCAAACACCATGGATTGTGTAAAATTTTGAGAATACCGAACATGAAAACATGAATATATACATGTATGTGACTTCAGTTCTGCATATTCTTCGCCCCGAGTAAAGCGATTCCGTGGTCTAGTGGTTATGTCTCTCGCTTCAAATGTGAGAGGTCCCGAGATCGAATCTCTGTCGGTCCTTCTTTTTTTTTTTTTAAACTAAATGATAGTATTCAGCATGTGAAATGAAAAATTTATGAGGTTATAAAATCATCATTACAGTGTGATAAACATTACATATAAAAAAATCTTCTATACACATAATAAAGAGTAAGCAATCAAATCTTTATATGCATATATTGACATACATGTATTTTATTTGCTTCAGTATACATGTATACATTTAATAATTCTACAAATTCAGTCAGGGGGAGCCGACTTTTTCCCTGAGCGGGGGACACGAATTCTCTGAATTAGCTTGTATTATTTACATCTGTAGGCAATGCCTTGTTAGATACTTGGATATCTGAACAGTTCACAATGTGCCTCACTTTTATTATTTAAATCTGTAGGTGATGCTATGTCAAATACATTGGATACCTACATATGACCTTTTCACTATGTACATCCGTACATATATATTTTTTTAACCATGTAGGCGATGCTTTGTAAGATCCCTTGATATCTACAAGTACATCTGATCAGTTTACAATATACATCGGCACTGATATTTTTTTTTTTTAACTCTGTAGGTGATGCTATGTTAAACACCGGGATTCCTACAGCTGACCTTTCCCTCATGTACTTCAGCACTCCTGATCAAGACAATGACCAATTTAAGGATGGAAACTGTGCCGCCGTTGAGGACTGCGGATGGTGGTTCAACGACTGTTATGTGGCTCTCCTTAACGGTCTCTGGGGTCAGCTGGACTGGATTCATCCTTGGCATCCGACAGTGGAGTCCGGGAGATATGTCAAGAGGACCACGACGATGGTTAGACGTGCCTAGGGACATAGCCTCTTCCTTACAGAAAGAACTAATATATGTTGATTGGGAATCAAACCTAAAGACGTTACCTTTCCTATAATTAATAGAATAACAACAGACATGCATTTTAATGAAGAAATGAAGATTGCTAAATAAATTGTCAGGGGACATTATTAATGCTGTATAATTCTGAAGGAAAAAAAAACATAAGTGGGGATGATGGTTTTAGACAGGATTCATTATACAAAACAACTAGGAGAGATGGGAGGCGGCAATGCTAATTAAGTCTGTATACAGGCGATTCTTATTCTAAACGTAATAATGTTACTTTTATTTTTGTTCTGATTTGCAATAAAATGTTTGATTGTTTTTTGGTTTAAATATCTCATGATTTGATATCAAAAAGACACGTTCTTATACATTATAAGAAGTAGAAAGTTTACCTTCGCAATTGTCCCCGCTATAACCAGGAAAACGGCTGCACCTGTACCCTCGTTTGTTGCACCTGTCTACTATACACGTCCCACTCTGACAACCATTATTTTCACAAACCTCCACTTAGGAAACAGATATTCAAATATGAAGACTTTTTTTTATATATATATATCACATGTTATTTGCAATCATTCGTATTTTATATATTGAAAAAAATATGATAAAGAGTATATTTCAATTATAAATAAAAACATCAAATTTATTTTATTTGATAATAAATAAGATTTTCAAATTATTGAACAGTTAGAAGATTTATGAAGTATTTTAAATATAAGTAAATTGGATCAGCAGGTACCAGTTAAATAGCATTTATATGAACATGAGCATTATTCTAGAAATCAGTAGATAGGAAAAAAGTAGGCTAAGACGCAATTTTTTTTTAATATACAGTTTCAGTTAATTAAACAACTTTTGTTGACTATAGATTTTTTTTAGTTTATGCTTATCTAAAATGTAAAAGATTTATAGTTTATTTTTCCTCTCTCATACTCGAGAAATATTAATCTTAGAATTTGAAGTTTTACAACGCCTGTCGTGACATGAGGTTTCTAGTGTCTTATCAAAAAGATCCGCATCTATCACTTAAATGTGCCAAGCGCTTGGCGAATAAACAGCTTCTGCAATTTTTGTACCCCGCTGAAATTTGGGATATGAATTTCAATTTTTTGTGTCCCTCCACCTTGCTAACCGTCCGTCTACTGTTCTGTTTGTAACGTTTTCGTTTCCATGCGATACCTCAAGAAGCTTTTGAACTTTGCAAAATTTTACACATTAACAGTGGCCTAACAAAGATCCTAATTAATTTCAGGTCAAAAGTTCAAAGGTCAGAGTCATAAATAAAAAGTCTATTTTTATACTTTTGTTTTCATGCGATATCGTGAGAAAACTTTAAAGATTTGCAATGATGTTTTAGTATCTCAGCTCCTTGTGGCATAAGAAAGACCTATTTGTCTAAAGGTAAAAGGTCAATTTTATAAATACATACATACTGTACATATGATTAAAACTTGCATTTAGGGGTGATATCTTAAGAAGATTTTGAGAATTTGTCCCGCGGTGAAAGTGGGGAGTATTCATTTTGGTCCGTCTGTTTGTATTTCTGTTTATATTTCTGTATGTAAGGATTTCGCTTCCACGTCATTTCATGAGAAGCCTTTGAGCTTTTGCAATGAAATTTAATTGATAACTCTCTATGGCATAAAGAAGACGCCTATTGATTATGAAGTCGAAAGGTTTAGTTTAGGCTAAAGTAGACACAATT
>NW_026927426.1:0-30933 GCF_032062105.1 Saccostrea cuccullata | reverse complement strand
CGGAGATATATCCAGAAGAAGGAGGCAAAGGAGTACATTAAGCGTGGTCGAGATAAGCCGCTTTATGAGGAGAGTGTGTTCCCTTGTAATCGCTGGCTCTCCAGCAGTGACGACGACAGGAAAATAGAGAGACAACTCAAATGTGACCAAAGAACTCTTCATTGCGAATAATATTAGCAGATTTTAAAAGTGAAACATAAACTTTTTTCTCTCAGACTTACATTAGAGGTGCTGGCCTTGTCATTACTATAAAATCTGATTTTTTATTATTTTCAAAGAAATTAAATGCTCTTTGGCTTTATTAATTATTTGATAACTTAATATGGTAAAAATAAGTGGAATGTTCAGCATTAAAATTGCCCCTTTTTTAAATGTTAGAGATACATGTTTCAATACTCAATTATGACCATAGAAAGTTAAAAATTGCTCAGTTAAAAAAAAAAATCTTTGTGAACTAAACGTGAAGGAAGCCTTTAAATTTTTTTTTATGCATATATATAGAGGCAAAGTATTTTGATTAATTAAGTGGTACCAATCAACCTTACGCAAAGGCAGGGAACGGCTTTCCAAATGCCTATTGGATAAAATTGATGCTGACAGAGTTTGGTCTGTCAAAATGAAAGTGAAGAGTAACCTTTTAAATTAAGAAAATGTTAACATCAGTTAGTTAAATTTTTTCCAATTCAAAGAATGGATCCTGGATCAAACAAGTACAGTGGAGCCTCATTTATCTGGACGCTTTGGTTCCTAGTCAGTTTGTCCGGATATGTGAAGCGTCCGGATATCTGAATTACCAGTTAAACAAGACAGAATAACATTAAACAATTCTGTTCCGATGGAAAGTCGTCCGGATACTGAAGCATCCGGATATCTGAGGGTCCACTGTAGTTGAAAACCATGCTAGTTCTAGAAGTCTCATCAAATTATCAGAAATCAACAAAAGGATAGAGACAATTATTTCTTAATTCTTTGACAGATTGCTGACTAATGGTAGCAGGTCTTCCATAGAACATCAACTACAAATGTATCAAATTTGATTCAAGTCAAGTCAATTGTTTTGGCAACAATATCCCTTTCATGATTTTCACCTCAGATCATAACCAGTGGATCTTATTATCTTTTCAGTACAAACCAGTAGAGCTACATTCTCATCAGAGACTTCTTGTTAAAATTAGTTCAAAAGTGGGGCTTTGAAACTGCATTTTTTTTGCACACACAGATTATTTTTGATAAAACATTTTTGTTACAAAAAGATATGATGTTTTGTAGATGTATTTTGATATTGACTGTGATATTACGGTATAGTACTGCACAGTGTGCAGGGTTTAGAGCTTCCTTAGTATAAGTGCAGTAGAATTTTATTCATATTTTAAATAATTTTAAAATATTTAATTTCTCTAGTCAACCTATCCTGTATATCTACATGTTAAAAACCATTAATAAAGAAGCCAAGAAAAAGATTCAGTTTGTTGTACTGGAATTAAATAATAATATGCACTGTATGATATCAATAATGTACGGAAGCATATTAGGGCCGCAGCAGTATTTTTTTTTTAATTTGTTATAACAAATTGATAATTTGTTATAACAAATTGATAATTTGTTATAACAAATTACTTATTTGTTATAACAAATTACTATTTTTGGATATTTGACATGTACACAGAACTATGGAATCTATATCAGATTAGAAATCTTTGAAATATTGAATTTGTGAAACAATAAGCACACAGTCTGCGAAGCTTTTGACCTACCGGTATGTTTCTTCTAGCAGCTCAGAGTTTTCACTTCAAACATCAATGTGCCCCGTGGGGATCCGGGTTAGAAAAGGTCCTCAGTACCCCCTTGCTTGTCGTAAAAGGGACTAAATGGGGCGGTCCTTCGGATGAGACCGTATAAACCGAGGCCCCGTGTCACAGCAGGTGTGGCACGATAAAGATCCCACCCTGCTCAATGGCCCTGAGTGCCGAGCATAGGCCTAAATTTGCAGCCCTTCACCGGCAATGGTGACGTCTCCATATCAGTGAAATATTCTGGAGAGGGACGTTAAACAGCAATCAATCAATCAAACATCAATGTCATGATGAATTGCATCAATGTCCTAGATTCTATTCTTGATAGCTTGTTCTTAGAAGCTTTAATGAAAGTTTGTCCATACGTGCCCCCCTTCCGACTCTGCAAAGCATATCTTCGTATGCTAGGAAAAATATTATCTTATTTGAGCCATGCAACCTCTTATCCGCAACTCCTCTTATACCACGAAGTGAAATTTAATGAAACTTTCACAGAATCTTTATTACATAACATATTGCCATTGTGCACCTCCTATTTTACATTTTGATCCGACACATATTTTGGGTTTCCCACCCACAGCAAAACATGGACTTTGTCATTATAAGCATATGGGAGGCGGGGGTATCATTTAGTGAGCTCATTGCTCACAGTACCTCTAGCTGTTCCCCAAACGAAGTTGGGGAACATATTGTTTTTACTCTGTTTCTTATTAGGGTCTTCCGTCTCCAACGGAAGACCCTTCTGTAATGTTTCTTTTTTCTTATTATTATTTTTTTTCCTACACTGATATCTCAGTAACGGTACAGTGGACCTATATGAAACTTTCGGTGATGAAAGGAAACATTTATGGCTCAATCCAATACCTTCACTTTTTCTAATTTTACTTCCGGTCGTGAAATATCTAATTTCTTTTTGTCCGTCCTCTTGAGAATACTACGCAAAATAGAGATTTGAAATTTTCAGGTATGATTAAATGTGAACTCTACATTTGTAACAGGCTTTTAAATTTTAAAGCAATTTTTTTAATTTTTCAAATTTTTAATTTAAATTTTTCAAAAAAAATTTTTTAATCCAATTTCAAATTTTTTTACGTCATCAAATAGATCTTGGCAAGCACTTTCCAAAAATGTATTTGTTTTGTATGTGAGTACAAAAATGAACATTTTATAAGCTCAGGTGTGTTTTGACATTAGAGTGCAAATGCACTTTTATCACTTTTCTTTTAAAAATTCATATCTTTTTTATTTATTGACCGATTTCTAATTTTTTTACACCATCAGATAGATCTTTTCAAGAACGGTATATTTCTTTTTATTGTACGTGTAATAATAGAAAATATAAGCTCAGGTTTAGCCTTTCATTTTGACAGGACATGTCAAATTCATTATCAAGGATCTTTAGACGGTACTCTTTAGATGTCTTTGATCTTTGGTGGAAATCCTTTGATGTATGTAAAACGTCATATCTCGCTCATTTCTTGACCGATTTTAAAAAATTTTAAACCATCAAATAGATCTTTTCAAGACCTTTCCAACGGTATATATCTTGTGATTTTTAATGCACTAATTAAGAAACAATTACCTCAGGTATATTAGCATGCTGTTTTGACCATGTCATACTCATTGTGAAGGACGCTTGCTTGGTGAGAATGACTGTATTTTATGATCTTTAGCTTGTGTCCTCTGATATATACAAAAAATATTTCACAGTGTAATTGGAAATTCTCAAAGGTCAAATATAATGAAATTGAAACAATTTAAATTTTTCAATTTTGTTTTAAATTGCTTTCTAAGGTAAAATAAGAACTATTATTGCATTATCATAAGACCACATAATTTGAAATCTTTGAAAGGTCAAAAATTGTGACTTTTAATCAATTAAAATTTTTCAAAATATTGAAATGGTTCCTAAATGATACATCTGCATTTTAAAAGATCGATAACAACATATGGTGATTTTTGAAATTTCTCAAATGACAAATAGAATGCAATTTAAATGGTTTAAAATTTTCAAAAATTTGAATTGCTCCCAAATGTCGAATACTTCATTTGTATTTTGACGGATATAGAAGATCATACAACGTGTTTTGAAATATTTCAAAGGTCTAATAGAGTGAGTTTTAAACAATTTAAAAATTTCAAAAAAATTAAATTGCTTACATAACAACATACAATTGTTTTGAAACATCCAGAGGTCAAATAAAGTGTGATTTATTTAAATTTTTCAAAAAATTTAAATTGATTCTAAATGTATAATCAAGTACTATATTTGTATTGAGACAGATGGAGAACATCATAAAATGTGTTTTGAAATCTCTCATTTGAGTGAGATTTAATCGATTTAAATTTTTCAAAAAATTTAAATCGCTTCCAAATGTAAAATTAAATACTATATCTGTGTTACGACAGCAGATCAATATACATGTGTTTTGCAATTTCTTTAGATTTAAACGATTTAAATTTTTCAAAAAATTTAAATTTCATCCAAATGAAAATTCAAAGATGAAATTTGTATTTTGACAGATGCACCAAACAATGTGTTTTGAAATCTCTCAAAGGTCAAATTGAATGTTTAAACGATTTAAATTTTTTGAAAAATTTAAATTGCTTACAAATGTAACAAAATGTATACAAGTGTATTTTGGCAGATAAACAGCATCAGACAATGTGTTTTGAAATCTGATATAGCGCTTGATATTACATTTAGAAGCAATTTAAATTTTTTGAAAAATTTAAATCGTTTAAATCTCACTCTATTTGATCTCTGAGAGGTTTCAAAACACATTTTGATGTTCTCTATTACATATATAGTACTTGATTTTACATTTTTTATCTTTTTAAATTTTTTGAAAAATTTAAATCGTTTAAATCTCACTCTATTTGACCTCTGGGAAGTCTCTAAACACATTGTATGATATTCTCTATCTGTTGCAATCTATATAGTACTTGATTTTACATCAATTTAAATTTTTCAAAAAATTTAAATCGTTTAAATCTTACTTAATTTGACCTTCTTTCAAAACACATTGTATGATGTTTTCTATCTGTCGAATACATATATAGTACTTGCTTTTACATTTGGAAGCAATTTAAATTTTTTGAAAAATTTAAATCGTTTAAATCTTATTTGGCCTCTGGGAAGATTCTAAACACATTGTATGATGTTCTCTATTTGTTGCAATACATATATAGTACTTGATTTTACATTTGGAAGCAATTAAATATTTTGAAAAATTTAAATCGTTTCAATCTTACTTAATTTGACCCCTGAGAGGTTTCAAAACATATTGTAATGTTCTGTATCTGTCACAATACATATTTAGTACTTGATTTTACAGTTGGAAGCAATTTGAATTTTTTGAAAAATTTAAATCGTTTAAATCTCACTATTGACCTCTGAGAGGTTTCAAAACACATTGTATGAAGTTCTCTATCTGTCACAATGCATATGTAGTACTTGATTTTACATTTGGAAGCAATTTAAATTTTTTGAAAAATTTAAATCGTTTAAATCTTACTTAATTTGACCTCTGAGAGGTTTCAGAACACATTGTGTGATGTTCTCTATCTGTCACAATACATAAATAGTAATTGATTTTACATTTGGAAGCAATTTAAATTTTTTGAAAAATTTAAATCGTTTAAATCTCACTCTATTTGACCTCTGAGAAGTTTCAAAACACATTGTATGATGTTCTCTATCTGTCGCAATACATATTTATTACTTGATTTTACATTTGGAAGCAATTTAAATTTTTTGAAAAATTTAAATCGTTTAAATCTCACTCTATTTGACCTCTGAGAGGTTTCAAAACAAATTTTATGATGTTCTCTAAATACATATGTAGTACTTGATTTTACATTTGGAAGCAATTTAATTTTTTTGAAAATTTTAAATCGTTTAAATCTTACTTAATTTGACCTCTGAGAGGTTTCAAAACACATTGTATGATGTTTTTTATCTGTCACAATATATATGTAGTACATAATTTTACATTTGGAAGCAATTTAAATTATTAAAAAAAATTAAATCTTTTAAATCTCACTCTATTTGACCTCTGAGAGGTTTCAAACACATTGTATGATGCTCTCTATATCTCACAATACAAATATTGTACTTTGATTTTAAATTTTGGAAGTAATTTAAATTTTTTGAAAATTTAAATCGTTTAAATCTCACTTTATTTAATATTTGAGCGATTTAAAAAACACATTGTTTGATGATTTCTATTTGTCAAAAAAATATAGCCCTCGATTTTTAAAAGAAATTAAATTGTTTAAGTGATAATTTATTTGACCTTAAAGAGATTTTGGAACATAAAGTTTTATGTTCTCCAATTTACACAAATTCAATTACCTAAAAAACATTATTCTGAATGAAAATCCCAGTCAAAATCTTATCTCATTTCATCAAAAATTGGACGGAAGACCCACTCGTTGCTCGCAACGAGATCGTATCTAGTTATTATTATTATTTTTCTTCTTCCTGGGTACTTTTTTGTCCGGGAGTGATCTTGTAAACTACACATCCGACTTAGGTAAAACCTTTTTAGGGTCAGTAGGCATGTTATGTAGATTTGCGGAACGAAGGTCATTTTGCGCGCACGTGCTTGCAAGAGCGTGCACGTGCAACATGTAAAATGACCGATTTAATTGATATAGGCGTAACTTTTCACAATTTTCATGAAATGCTTTGAAACTCATAATATAAAGATGTATTAGTAGCATAGACAATATGACATGGTCAAAATAGCAAGATCTCATGTGCATGCACGTGCCCTTCGCTCTGATTGGCTGAAACAAAAATCTCAAAATCTTCTCTGTTTTTTGACGAAATGCTTTGAAATTTAAAACTTAGGCATGCTATAAGATATCCTACAATAAAGTATATAAGAATTTTCCTCATATCACGTGCATGCACGTGCGCTGCAATCTGATTGGCTTAAACTTTAAATGGCTCTAACTCCCTTGTTTTTCAACCAAACAGGATGGGATTCGGAACATAGATAGATAAAATGGAGCTCTACAGGTATGGTCACCATACACATGCATACAGGTGCGTGTACATGTGCTGCAATCTCATTGGTTGAAACTTTAAACAGCTATAACTTCCTTGGTTTTTAACCAAACGGGGTGGGATTTAGAACATAGATAGATGTAATGGACTTCTACAAGAAGGTATGGTCACCATGCTCATGTATGCACGTGCGTGCACGTGAAATGACTAAAATAAAAAATACACTTGAATGAGCTTATTTTTTAATACTTTTGGATTAAATACTTTAATATTTAGTATATTAAAATATATATAGATTCTGTAGACAATATGACATGGTCATTACGTTATGCATTCACACGCGCACGCGTGCAATGCTAAAATTTGAATGAACTTGGTACACTTCTGGGTAAACGTTGTTAAAGTCTCAAATGCATAGAGTTTGTCTTATTTATTGAAGCTTACAGGGGATATGGCACCAAAACGGAGTTTGAGAGCGTTTGGGGAACATCTGTAACGGTCCCCGTTACAATTAGCACTAGTTTGTGTTTTGTTTTTGTTCATTTTAAACCCTCCCCCCTCTCTCTCTCTGGATTCTTTCTTTACATGTGACATGATCTACTTTGAATACTTCTTTTCGACAGGCATTTATGTCTACTGTTCAACCCAATTCATGTGTAAATAATAAAATCTTTAAACCAAACCCAATTCTATCTATGCAAAATCCTGGATCTGCTCCCGTGGTGAACCTCCATGGTTTCCTATAAAGCTGTGAGCAACAGAGACACCATTGACCAAAATGAATTTGCGGATAGATTATCAAGAAAAAAAATACATTCCGTAACAACCTTCCCCGGAAAACGAACGGAAAAATAAAACCCACAATATTCTTGAGTGGGTATCTCTTTGTGAAATTTGATATTTAAAAATTCCTAATGCGTCATTCAATTCTTTTGTATGCATGAAATTTTTATTATAAGAAAAAAAAGAGCCTGCTGGAAAAGCTCTCAATAGTCCCACTAAAGCCTTATTATTTGTCAAAAACTTTGACAGTTGCAAATTATTTCATAAATCCGACATATACTAAGATTTTTGATTTGATCTGGCTTTCGTAGATTGTATACATTTCAAATTTTGTCAAAAATAGTAATTTGTTTTAACAAATTAATAATCTGTTATAACAAATTAATGATTTGTTTAAACAAATTAGTAATCTGTTATATCAAATTATTAATTTGTTATAACACACTCAAATTACTAATTTGTTTTAACAAATTACTAATTTGTTATAACAAATTACTCATTTGTTTTGACAAATCATTAATTTGTTATAACAAATTATCAATTTGTTTAAACAAATTATTAATTTGTTATAACAAAATATCAATTTGTTATAACAAATTATCAATTTGTTATAACAAATTATCAATTTGTTATAACAAATTATCAATTTGTTTTAACAAATTATCAATTCGTTTTAACAAATTATCAATTTGTTTAAACAAATTATTAATTTGTTATAACAAATTATCAATTTGTTATAACATATTAATAATTTGTTTAAACAAATTAATAATTTGTTATAACAAATTAAAAAAAATACTTCTGCGGCCCTAATACGCTTCCGTAATAATGCAACTCTTTTGTCTCTGTAAGCTTTATTTAAATATATAGTTATATACAAAGATGAACGAAAACTATTAAAAAAGAATCTAAGAATGAATCATTAACATTGTAAAAGGCTTTAAGATGTTTTCTTGTTTAATTATATGAATGTGAATGTAAGCGAACAAGGTGATGAAAATACTTATAGAGCGCGACAAATTAGAAGGCGAAAAATTGAATTGAATAATAAAATTGTCTTAGTTTGATATTTCATCCAACATATTGTCATATTGTAATTTTTTAATTTACCAACTGGTAGTAAATACAAAAATTACAAGTTTTGATATTGTATTTTTTCCTGATATACTTTATTTTATCAAATAAAATATACAACATATACTACCACCCGGTAAATTTAACATTTACAAAATGACAATATTAATTCGTACATATATATTTAATAACATCTCTCAATTTACAAAAATCTCAAACAGACTAAAATTATTTGTCTACGACATCAAATACGTAGAAAACCAAGGACAAAAAAGAATTTCAACTCAGCATTTTTAACTTCTTAAATTCACACAATGAATATGATACAAATCTATGACATCTGAAGCTATGGGCTTTCTGCCATGTTAACCAATTTCATTTCTGTAAATATATGTATTCTAACAATTTCTACATTTATTTATATTTTTCAAACAATTATTTATTAATCTATTTTACTACATATATGTCTTTATCAAAACAGAAAAGTTCATAAAATAATTCTGAAATACGAATACAAAGATATTTTCTTTAAAAAAAAAAAACAGATGTGTTCACAAATAACACTTTTAATACTTCTTGCAGAATTAAATGCTGATGGAATTCGGGATTTCCTCCGGTAGAAGATATTCATACCCTCTCTCCAGCTTTTCGTTTCTTTCATGAATCTTTGAACTGATATTTTTCAGATCTTTTCTGAATCTGTAAAAAAAATAAACATTCTCAATTTTTTTTTAATATATCTTTTGAAACATTGTATGTTGTTTTACCGCTTTCGAAAATTTTTCACCTATATATAGAAACGTCGCCATATACCGTTGAAGGGATTGAAATTTTGACCTTTGATCAACAATTACAATCTGCCACAGTTGAGGTTGAGTTGAGTTAAGTTGCGGTTGTAAACTTTTTATCTGAACTTCTGTACGTACATTCATATGTATATATTTACACTTTAAAATTACTTTGTGCAAAACAAAACTACAAATACCCTTACCGAAATACTCACCTTCTGGCAACATCTTCTGGCATTATTGCCGCAATATTGCAGCAACATTCTGGCAATACATTGCAGCAATATTGCGTCAACATCGTTTTCGTATGTAAATTAGATTTGCGGCAATATTGCCAGAAACGTGTTGCGGCAATATTGTAGCAACATTCTGGCAGTATATTGCAGCAATATTGTGGCAATATCGTTTTCCGTATGTAAATTAGATTTGCGGCAATATTGCCAGAAAGGTGTTGCGGCAATGTTGCTGCAAAGCAATTGCAGTACATGTATTATTTCAGGTTTTGCTGCAGCAATATTGGGGCAACACTGCAGTACTACCTATATAAATTGGTATTTAATAGAAAAAATTATCTATATCTATCAGTCTTACAATCAACAAATTGTGCTGAGGAACATAAAAATCAATAGCATAATAAGCTACAGAGTCAGTAAGAAATAGCTACTTAAGCTTAATGCTATTATTTGAAAAGATAGAAAAATTTTGTTGAAAAAAGATGTGTTTTTGAAACAAGCGGCAACAAAGTTTGAAAAACCATTATTAGCATATACTAGTAGGCCACAGTCAAAGCCACAAGGTCATTGATCTTGGTGTCATTTGAAAGAACTTAATTAGTGGGATATGCATCTTAAATATGAAGTCTCTATAATCTCTTATGGTTCAAAATTTATGGTAGAGGTTTAAAAAGGCTATTTTTAGCATATAGATCACAGCAGAGTTCACAAGTTCATTGACCTTGGTGTCATTTGAAAGAGCATAATTAGTGGAGAATGCATACCAAATATAAGGTTGCCATCTTTCATGGTTCAAAAGTTATGTCGAAGGTTCAAAAAATCTATTTTAAGCATATGGGTCACAGCCAAGGTTCTTGTCAAAGACCTTGGTGTCATTTTAAAGACCTAAATTAGTTGAGTATATGCATACTAAATATATAGTCTCTTTTTCTCATTGTTTTTAAATTATGGCGAATATTCAATAAAAAAAACTATTTTTAGCATATAGGTCACAGTCAAGGTCACAAGGTCATTGACCTTGGTGTCATTTGAAAGGACTTAATAAGTGGAGTATGCATACCAAATATGAAGTCTCTATCTCTCATTGGTTCAAAAGTTATCACTTATGGCGAAGGTTAAAGTTTACAAACAGACAGGACAAAAACAATATGCGCCCCCAATCTATCAATCTGGGCACATAAAAAATGTGTACATAAAAATATTAATATGCCACTTTGAAAATGTCCAGCAACTCTGCATCATATTTATCAAATAACCTAATTAATTAGCTGCCTATCACATATTCCCCAATGCCAATTAATCAGTATAATGTATAATATATAGCTTGTTTGTAATTTCCAAAATATATATATATGGCACATAAAATTCACAAAAATGAGATAATCATAGTTTCACAATCGATAAACTAGGTTTATCGGCTGTAAACTATAGTTTACGGACTGTAAACTATAGTTAACAAACGTGAATCTATGTTTATCAACAAAATCCATGGTTAATGCTTATTACAGACAGATAAACTTAGATTATATATATAGTTAACAACCGTCAAATATAGTTTTACAGATTATACTATAGTTAACGGTTTGTAAACTATAGTTTACAGTGATAAACCTAGTTTATCAATTGTGAAACTTTTATCTCATTTTTGTGAATTTGGCATATATATAGAATCATTATTTTCTTGCAGGTATTCAAATTTATGCAATAAATTAATTATATATGTTCATGCATTTAATTGATAACATGCATTCATCTTTTCCTGCAACAGTGGTATGATATATATAAGACATACAAGTATAGTATACATGCATCACAAGCACTAGTTGAAATACAGTACATATAATTTTTCTTATTTTATCTCCATAGAATCATTCATCTAAAAAAGAATATGCTTTTGACTTACCAAGTTTGATATATATATATATATGAAAACAGAGTTAGACATTCCTATAATTCTTTCAAAAGGCCATGCCATGGAAACTGTTGAAATTCTTTTTTTCTGGCTATTCCACATTATTCAGTCTTACAAGTCATCATGTCTAATTCTATTGTACACAATTAACAGCTCCAATTAACTTAATACCATTCAATAATGAAGAAAAACATGCTTGCCTTTGAATTCCCTCCATTTTATTTAAAAAGAGGAAGTAAATGACTGAGCATGCTCACAAATGCCTAAAAAGTAATCCTAGATCTTCTGGCGACATTCTGGCAAGACTGCCAGAAAGTTTTTTTTCTGGCAGTATTGCCAGAATGTCACCAGAAGTTGTTGCCGCTAGCGGTGATATTTCACTAACCCAAAAAGCTTGTTTCTGGTGACAAAAATGTGTTGCTGCAATGTTGCTGCAATATAGCGGCAATATTGCTGCAATAATTTTACTTTGGTAAGGGTAGTAAAATAGTTTTTTTCCACACGAATCTACTGGCTCATCGATAGGCGTGGTTAAAAAAAATCACGTGCGGGGCGGGACGGAAGGCTAAAGCAGATCTTGTAGCCCGTGAACTTGCGAATTTAAGGAATAACAACGTCGCGCACGTGTGCGAAGCTCCTGTTACCTATCTACATGCTTTTTTGAGGTAATTGATTGAATAGTCGAATTAATATATTTGATAATTGGAATTTTTTGATCAATATTTTTGTTAAAATGTATTTAGTATGTACAATTACCGACAGAAGGATATATAGTTTTCATACAGTGAATTGTTTTAAAATCATGGAAATAGCGCATATGCCGGCGTAATAGTAATTATTGACTTTTTGACACCAACACCGTGCGCGACGTCATTAGATTTTCATTACAAGATGATATGGGACTTTGAACGAAAAAAAGTAATTTAATGCTAAATCAGCAAAATATCTACAATCGTACAATTTACTGAAAACAAAGGACAGGTTCTAGGGCCTACTGATATGGATTTTTTTAAAATATATCTCAATAAAATAAAAGCATGTAAATTTAAAATACAATGTTGAACAAGTTTCGTTATTTCTATTAAGTTTTTTTTTAATAAGGCAAACCATGCTCATACTTTCCTCCCGCAATATGCATGCGGAAGGGTGCAGATAATTTAATGTCACGTGTTTTCAATTACCTGCATTATATAATTAGCGGCATTACTGGGTTTTTATTTATCCTCCATAAAAAATGTTAGCAAAAAAAAGTAACGTCAAATAAATTTTCTAGAACTTCACGTAAAATAGCGTTACCGAAACTGACACCAACACCGTGCGCAACGTCAAGTTCGTCATTTTTATGCCCCCGTAAACGAAGTTTCGGGGGTATATAGTTTGTGTCGTGTCCGTCTGTCTGTCTGTCTCTCTGTCTGTCTGTTTGTCTGTTTTCCGCAAAAACCTTGCCCATAACTTTTGGTTCAGTGGAGGCATGACTTTCATATTTCACATGTGTATTTCTTGTGTTAAGGCCTTTCTTTGGATACCACCAATTTAACCTTTTGACCTTGACCTTGGAGTTTGACCCACTTTTACATAAAAATGTTAAACTTTAACTTTGGCCATATCTTTTGAACAGTGGATACCAGGACATTTATACTTCACATACATGTATGTATTCTTTGTTGAAAGACTTTTCATTGGATACCAACAGCCTTGACCCTTTGTCCTTGACCTTGTAGATTTCTTTACCTGTGAAAAAACATTAACCTTGGCCATAACTTCTAAACGGTAAGGGACAGGGCTTTCATACTTCATATATGTAATCCTTGTGAGAAGACCCTTCATTGGATACCAAGCATTTTGACCTTGATCTTTGAGTTTGACCTACTTTAAAAAGGCAAACCGTGACCATAACTTTTAAAGGGTTGGGGCTAGTGCTTTCATACGTCACATAGTTAATCCTTGTGACAAGACCTTTCATTTGGTAACAAAAACTTTCACCCTCTGACCTTGACCTTGAAGTTTGACTTACTTTTTAAAAAATTTAACCTTGGCCATAACTTATGAACGGGGTTAGGGCTAGGACTTCCATACTCTTCATAAGTATTCTATGTGGCAAGACCTTTACTTGGATACCAATTACCTTGACCTTTTGACCTTGGAGTTTTTTGTACTTATTGAAAAACTTTAACTTTGGCCCACTTTCAAAATTCACAATGGTTTTCCAGTGAGAATATCCTACTTTTGGTACCAATAAATTAAATTTGAATTTAAGAAAAGGTTAATCCTTGCTATGTTGCCAAACGGGGGCATCAGTGTTTCATAAACTCATCTTGTTTTTTTTTTTTTTTTTGGTTTTATGACAATGCATGACCAGTCAGTTGGATTGCGTGATAATCATCGGCGTTTATGTAATTTATCAAGCAAGCCAATCGACTGATCACAACATGAAACCAAAAAAGAATTTCCTTAGATTACTAGAACTCTGATTTCATGACAGCAAGTTACAGGTAACATGTCTACAGATTTCATATAGTTGTAAAATAAATGAGGGATTCTAGGGACCAATATCTGTATAAAAAAAATATTTATCGACCCAAATTTACACCAAGGGTGAAAATAACAAAAATTTCATCTACAAACATCATGGAGAAGACAATGTAACTAAAGGACTTTCAATAAACAGGATGTTTTGTAGAGAATTAGCTTACTATACCTAAATTGTGTGAGAATAAAACAGGAAAGAGAGTGTAACAGACTTATGCTTTCTTTAGAAAAAAATGTACATATAAACGTAACATTAAGATGCCTTACTCTTCCACAATTGCTACTGCTGGTGGGTCATAAATATAGTTTACTTCAAAGTCACCGAGAGCGTTAGTACTCCGTTCACTCAGGATCTTCCCGATAATCATAGTCTCCAGAGCGGAAGACCTGTCAACAAGAGCCTTCACTACTTCCTCTTCTTGCAATGGCCTCTTGAATTAAAAGAAATCAAATATATCAAATTTTAGTAACCCTGCCTAAGAAATAAATAAAATAAAAACAAACAAATTCAAAGATTCGTGTTTCTCCGCTTTCGACGACGTCGTTGTTGGGATGTGATTATTATGAAACATTGGCGTCTGAAGGGAGTGGGTTAAGGGGTACGGTGAACAAGTGCCTGTGGTAGGGTGGGTCGAACTTCTTTCAGTATCAATTCTTTTCCAATCACTACCCTTTACCCCTTTATTGACCTAAACTGCAACGTTTCTGTGGAAAGTAGAGGGGCTTAACGTATACGTACGACCAAATTTTCATTGCCTATGTTATGTCTATCTTTGCAAAAAGAAGTGGGGGAGGGGAATAAGCTCCCCCCCCCGTTCCGACGCCTATGTGGAATATCGTCTTGCTTGTGTGTCCTGTCTTGTGCATCATTTAAAAAACTAAACATATACAGTTGTAGAATTTAAAAGTTATATGAGAAAGACTTCTAAAATGTTAAGCTACACCTACACAAAGATCAAGGACGTGGGGTCAAATATTATTATAAAATGTACATGTGAAAAAAAAAATGGCGATAGCTCTGTCTCTTATCGAATCAACTGAGAGAGACTTGAATGCGAATGCAGGTGATGAAGGTATATTGCTGTATATACTAAGGGAAGGGAACTGGACAATTGAAAAGTTAGTCATCTTGTTTGTCATATAGATTGGTTGTTATAGATGACCATGATTAATTCCATAATAAATCATGTATATATGTGAAACAGTTGTGTCAGACTCTGTGGTATCTTTTATCTCAAGCTCACCAGGATATATCGTATCGATTTGAGAATGGAAATAACCATTGTTAAATGACAATACATCGTCAATATATCTAAATTTGGAGTTGCAGCCACAAGAAGTGTTTTATTTTCTTTTCACGCATAAGAATTTGAGCAAATTCTACTTTTAATGAATACAAAAATAACGGGGCGTAATTGGTACCGATGAGAATTCCAAAAGATTGTTGGAAGACGTGACCTCCAAAACACATAGATATTGTCAATCAGAAACTCGGGCATCTTCTCGATATCAACTTCATACTACTTGTATATACAATTAGATTATTTTTTAACAAAATAATTTTGCAAATGACCAATGACAAGGTAAGTAAATTTGCGAGTTCCATTTTTATTGCAAAATAATGCAGCTATAAATGATATAAAAAAAGCCTGGACTTAAATTGTTGTACATCAAGTTGAAAAGTGGTGTTTATGTTGTTGATTTTGATCAAATGTTGTGACTTCAAATGTTCCACAAGTTCCTTCGAATTTTTAAGTATCCACATCTGATTTACACCACTTCTCAAATATACTGTTGCACAGTATTCTAAAAGTCTCTCCTTCAATTCTGTTAATATAATAGTGAGGAGTAAAGAAACAACCTTGGTAGAACATTTACAGGAACCCGTTATGTATCTGTGTTTGTAAGGATATTAATGAAGTTAAAGGTGCCATGTTCTAAATTTTGAATTTACCGGGTGGGAGTACTAAATTTTGTGTATTTACTCCCACCCGGTAAATCAAAATTTAGAACATGACAGAAGGTCATAATAGAAAATAGCTCTTCAGAGCTAATGTTATTTGTTGATGTACCCGACCTTAATTAAATATTATCTTATCTTATGCGACTACATGGAATTAAAAATATGCGCAAAGTCACGCGCACTCGAATTAGTCCAAAATTCTCGGAAATGCATATACCTCACATTTTATTATGGTAGTTTTGTTACTTCATGTTTATTTGTAAATACATTGGTCAGTACCTTATCCTTTGGGGGTATTCCATTCATTTTTGTTGGATAGTTCGGGGGAAATCCATAGGTATCGTACTGTGGAAAGTTGAGAGCAGCATGTACTACACTACAGGTGTAAATAACGGAAGTAAACACAAGTATCAAGTCCTCTGCTGAACTGAACTTCCCGTCTTTGAATGGAACGCCCTAATATATATAAAGAAAACTAGGGTTTGTTTCATTGAAAGAAATTGAAACTGGGTACCTAAAGGATTTTAAGGTAACACCGAATCATTTTTTTATCATAGCTGGGTAATCATAGGAACATAACTTCAACAATTAAAATTAACAAGAGGCCCACGGACCTAATAGGTCGACTGAGTTTCATGTAACAACTTCACAGCAATTAAATTTGGTTCGTGCTTTAATTCAGAGGCCACGGAATTCACAATTTTGAAAGAGGCACCATTGCTTATCCGCTGCATTACATTTCCGGAAATATGCATAGCACTTCCGACATTTTTTTAATTTCATTTCCGACATTTTTTGTTTTCATTTCCGACATAATTTCTTTTTCATTTCCGGAATTTACTTGTGCGGCAATTCAATGTTTTCTAAGTAAAAGAAAATGGAATTTTAAAAGTATTAATACTAAAATATTAATAATTTAGGGAAAAAAAACATCTAGTATACATGTGTGCATACATGTAGCACTAAGTCTAGGTAAAAGAGTTCAATGAGCATTAAACTTTTTCACTACATTTAATGTGCACTAAATTAAATGTCAGTGACAGCACCATACTTATGTCCAAGTCACTAATATATTTACGAAATTGGATTTCAATGATATATTTATGATTTTACGGAGACAGCCGAGGGTCTGGTTGAACGAGACTAACTACATTGCCCTTATTTGAAATGCATTTCCACTTTATAACCAGTTGTGCACCGCACCACACAGGAACCACTAAACCCGAAGTCACGTATTTCAAAATTCTGGAAATTTTAATATAAATTTGATTTCATTATTTATGGTTAATACCAAAGAGCAGATTTCAAAGCATTGATTTATTTTAAGACAATATACCTCCCCATACCTCTGATCCAGGGGCCTTGAAATTAAGCAAGGTGAAAGAGGTGCCTTTCTTCATCATAAATATGTACCAAGATCATTGGCATAATACCCATGAGCAAAGGGAAAAAATAAAAAAAATTCATGCATTTTCACAATATAATCATATATCCACCTAACACCAGAACCCTTGACATAAGGACTATGGAATTCATAAATTTGGAAAAGGCATCCTTCCTCATCAAAATTTTATACATAGTGAGTTCATTTAATATCAATGTACCAGGATCATGAAACAGTCTTAGACTTAAGTAACGTTTTACTAATTCTAGTAAAACATGAATATTTTGACTTAAGCATAAGATGTTTCGTGATCCTGGGGTCAGGAGCAAAGACTTAAAGATTTTTCAAGAATTTATATCAATAGACATATATAACTTATAATATAATATAACACTAGAACCACTTGCCCTGGGGTCATGAAATTCACAATTTTGGCAGAGGCACCCTTATTCAAAGTAACCGTCTACTTGGTTAGCTTATTCTATACACAGGAGGAGAGAAGAGAAGATTTTTAAATAATTAATGTATTTTCACTATATAATCAATAGAGCTAACACCATAACCCGATTCAAGGGGCCATGAAATTCACAAATTTGGAAGAGGCATTCTTGCTCATTATATAAACCTGGTTAGTTTATTTAATATCCAGGAGCAGAGAAGATTTTCAAAGAATTCATGCACATTAACTATATAACCAAAAGAGCACCGCTTTAACACTAGAGCCCTTGATCCTGGGACCATGAAATTCACAATTTTGGAAGAGGCAGTCTTATTCATTATAACAACGTACTTGGTTAGTTTATTTAAAAAGTCCGAGCAAAGAAGGCGATTTTCAAAGAACTCATGCATTTCACTAAATAACCTATAAAGCCCCGCCCTAGTACTAGAACCCCTACTTATAAATTTCACAATTTTAGAAGAGGACTCAATGCTATTACAAACATGCTAACAGTTTGACTTATTTAATGAAGAAAATTGCATTGATTTAAGTGGTTTTTGCATCACCCCTCAGGCCCAAGGGGTGCAGGGACCTTGAATTTCATAATTTTTGTTCCCCTAGACGTATAGATGGTTTATAACAAAATTGGTTGAGTGGTTGCAGAGTAGAAGCTGAAAATGTTTAAGTATTAACGCACGACGGACGACGACAGACAAAAACAGATAACAATAGGTCACTTTAGTGAACTCAGTACCCGTGAATATGAAGTTTACAAGTCTGATAGAAAACACCCTCTATAACTTTTTATAATAGTTGTACATATTTTGCCTGTTAAGTACATTGTACATGTACCCAGGAACAGAGAAAGCATTTACTAAAGATTAAAATTCGGTCTTCCTATATAGTCAGAAGAGTCTCACTCACGAGATCCCCCGAGGCTTAGCCATGCATTAAAAACTTTTGGTGGGGTCACCATGCGCATCGTTACCATGTAAATATTGACTGCTTATAAGCAGTTGCAGAGAGGATTCAAAATAATATATTAAATTTTACACTGCACATGTTTAATACATGTATAATATATAGAATAACCCTCCTTTCTATCTTAACCCATTGGGCCCTGATTTTCACAGTTTTGGTAGAGGAATCATTACTTATCATTTACTTAGTTTGTTCACTAATTAGACCCTGATGCAAAAATGATTGCAGAAAGAAATACATGTCCAATGTTTTATTTTAGCAATGACGCACTAAACCGTACAATAGAAACTCTGAAATGAGGCCATGAATTTCTCAATTTAGTTGATTTTTATGGTCTTTATACAGAAGAACCGGAAAATGTGCACACGATGCACAACGCCATGCCAGCAATCTGATGTTGTTGGGTTTTTTTCAGATAATAAGGAGAGTTCAATTTTCGCAGACACCATATAACACGATTAACCCAAAGATGTGCAATGTTATCAAATATATTATATTTCACATTTGAGAAACGTTTTTCATAATAATAGCTAAATCTGATTGAAAACAATAGCATTGTTACCAAAATTCCGCAGCATTCTTCACACTTTGGCATTGTTAATTCACGTCCAAAGTTTTGAATTTCAGCATCGTTGTTAATTTTATCAGGTGTGTCTGTTGTATAAAATAAAACTTACATTACAAATAAAGGAATACATATGACTCAAAATTAAGTTACAAATAAAAAAGTGTGATATCTACGAGTATGTTTCTGTTTCTTAACTTCGAATCTCAGTCAATTGTTTTGTCTTTTGTTTGATCTAAATATTATCGTAAAATTTATTTTTAAAACCAGATAAAGGAATACGCACCGTAGTAGAGATGGACATATTTGGTGACGTAATTTCGAATAGCCTCAAACAATTCAAGAGTATCGTCACGCTGATAGAATGTTGGTAGAATTTTTCCATCCTTGCAATATAACTGTCAAAGTATGTTTCAAACGAAAGAACTTTAACATTTCAATGCGTAAAACAGATTAAATTTAATTTATCTTAGGTATATAAAATTCTATGTGAATTCCCTTAGGCACAATTCCATCGATATCTATGACAGGTGCGTGAACATGCTCATTTTTACCTGTCAGTCGTACAAATACACGACATATTGAGATAACGTTAGCGCGACATTATTACAGTGTACATTTAAAATACGTGATATTGACTTTATTTGTGTAATAGGTGATGCCTTTATAAAATTCCAGTTTAAGGATATCCGATCCTCAGCCAGGAAGGATTCCAAAAATTAATATTTAATTTGAAATGCATCAAAATAAAGCTTGAAAATGAATTTTTTTTCATGCAACAATTTTCATTTTATTTATCTTTATAAGATTCAAGGTTTTAGGAAGTCTTAGAAAAGGTCTTATAAAAGTTGACATTTGTACCCTATAAAAGAAAAAAAAATTGATACAGTTTGAGAGAAATAAGATTTTCTTGAATCCAGCCTTAGATACCAATGCTTATTAGCATGATATGAAATAAAAATCGATTTGTGGTGTCTTGCAATGATAGCAAAAGCCTTTTACACTATGTATTATAGAATACATGCAAGCAATTTGTGGTCCCCCGCTTTCGGTGTCTTTGTTGGTGAGATTTTTTTTTTTATGACATATTGTGTCTTGTCATATGTCATTTCTTAGAAATTATCATTGCAACAAAAAGTTATTCAAAGTTATCAAGATCAATAACAAGGATTACATATGTGAAGTTTTACCGTTCAAAAGATGTGGTCAAGGTTAAAGTTTTTACATAGTAAAAGGTTAAAAGTTGTTGATAAAATTGCCACAAAGAATACATATGTTTACCAAAGAAAGTTTTTTTTAAAGTAGTTAAAACTCCAATGTCAAGGACAAAGGGTAAAAGTTGTTGGTATCCAATGAAAGGTCTTCTCAAAAAGATAACATATGTGAAGTTAGCAAAAAGTTATAGTCAAGGTTAAAGTTTTTTCAGATGTAAATCAATGTCAAAAAAGGTTTTTGGTATCCAATGCCTTAAGTGAAATAAAAAGTCTATGTTGTGACCAATTTAAAGTTTTTAAAAAGTAGTTAAAACCCCAAGGTCAAGGTCAAAGGGTAAAAGTACTTGGTATCCAGTAAAAGGTCTTCTACAAGGATTACATGATGTTGAAATTTTTTAATCAAGGTCAAAAGGTCAGGGTTGTTGGTATCCAATGAAAGGTCTTGCCACAAACAATACATTTGTGAAATATTCAAAAGTTATGGCTTTTTGAAATTTATGCAATGATAGAAAAGGTCAAAAGGTCAAATTTGGTGGTACCCAAAGAAAGGTCTTGTCATATGTGAAATTCGCTCTACTTTTATGGGCAAGGTTAAATTTTTGAACACAGAAAAATAAAGCGGGGGACAAAAAATACCAAATAAGTATAAAAACTATGACAATTTCTCTAAATGCCTTGATACCTATCATTTTTTAACCAGAAATATATTTGTTGATCAATTTGCAATTAGAAAATTCTGATATCCCAATTCGCTTTTTCTGCAAAAATAGTGGAAATTTGACAATTTTCCCTATATAATATGATTAACTGTAATTTTTAACTTTAAAGAAATACTGTGGATAAATTTACATAACTTTATGGATTCAGAGATACTTTTATGAGTATATTTGATTACTTAACTGCTAATATTATAAACCTGAGGATCGGACTACCTTAATACTATTTGGAAATTTTATAATAGATTTTTTTATATTTCAAAATTTAAGGAAAAATGTATGAAAAAATTAAACTTTGGAAAAATTGTCTTCATTACGTTGGCATATTGTAGAGGACCCATGTAATGGAGTTTGGTTTATTGGAACGAATGACACTGCAGTTTTATGTGGCACCTCCACAGGCACTTGTTTCGGAAATAAATTTTTAACCTATAGTATAATAATAACACAGCTATTGTTATACTACAGGTTAAAAATTTATTTCCGAAACAAGTGCCTGTGGGCACCTCTAAATAGAACGTGTATCACGCTAATGTATTAACTGCATCTTTTTATAAATATCAGTAAAACAACTTTTATGTTTATTACTCTGTGTAGCAAACAATAAAAAATTTAAAATATAATTTGAATAGAAAAGTGGGATGCTTATGGTGACGGAGATTGGGTACTCCGGATATTGACCATTTCTGAATTGTGCGAAAATATACTTGAAAATTAGAAAAATGACTGAAAGAATTTGGCACGGATATTCTGCTGCAAATTTGCCAAAATCGTGTTAAAATGTCATTTAATAAGGTCAAAAATACTCCTAAAAACAAAAGAAGAAAGAGTAATGATGTTACAAACCCCTCTTTCTTTCAAAAATTCTGGATAGGTTCCTTCTATATCCATTCTCCAAGAGCTTGTCCTAAACGAATTAAATTTTATTTAAAATTAGTTACATTTTAAATGAACGAAAAAGTAAAACAAGATGATCTTTACAGCCACCTAGATTTTTGACAGATATACAGAATTAAAAAGAAATATAAACTAAATATGTAGTTCATACGGAAGTCTAAAAGTGCAAACCAGAAATAAATATAGAAAAACGAAATTATTAAATAATTTTGTTTTTTCTTTATTTAATAATTTCGCTTTTCTTTATTAAATAATTTCGTTTCTCTTTATTCAATGGTTTCATTTTTCTTTATTTAATAATTTCGTTTTTTTTTATTAAGGGCATACGCAACGTACATCACCTACTGATACTTTTTCAAGATATTCTAAATTTAAACTTACAATACCATTACATTTGCTCAGACAAAAAATGAGCGTGCATTACCAGGGGTTTTGAAAAAGATATCAAATTGTGAACATTTTTGCATTATTCAAAGAAAAATGTACAAAAATTACAAAGCATAAGTTACAGATTTTTTTTTTCATCAAATTTGTTTTAGAAGAGGTATACAAATCCATATATAAACATTAAAAGTATTGCACAGGGGTCCTTCATTTAGTGGAACTCTTCAATTCCAAGAAAGAACCCAATAAGCTCAAACTACATTGCGTATGACCTTAATAATTTCGTTTTTCTTTATTTCATAATTTCATTTTTCTTCTTTTTTTTTTTATTTTGGGTCTGCACTATTGTGCTTCTGTAGTTTTCAGTTAGGAAAATCCTAAAATTCTACAAAATGATTTTGATGTAGTTTCATTCATATAAAATTTTACACGTTTATATAAAAATACAAACAGCAGCTAGCACCAAGGCATTTTAAATTGTGCAAAATAAATATCAGTCAACTATTGAAGTTCATAGTCGTTAAAGGCACATGGACACAGTTTCAACAGATTTCTTTAAAACAAATATTACTGTTTACAATACCTAAATAAGTCAATCTTAATGACCAGCAAACATTTTAACATCATTTGTTGATTTACATGGGAATGATATATAACTTAAAATTAATATTCTTCATAAAGTAAAACAAGGCTTGTGCCTTCTTTTTCTTTATATACACATAAAAAACATCATATTTATTAAAAAAAACGAGATTCAACAAATCACTAGAAAGTATCTAATCATATGTATTTACATGATATAACTTAAAATTAATTTCTAATTTTCTATATTTAAAAAAAATGCTATAAATGAATATAAATTAGTATATTTTTAAAACCTATGTATACAGTAACATGACGCGTTTCCAGATTATATAACATCCCAGCTTATTCGATACTTAAGAGGTTAAGCCGATGTTTTTCATACCAATTGTAGGGCAGTTATTTCTACACAGACACAAATTGCAATAGATCAATTAATGAGTTCATCTGCGAGACTCATTAATTTCACAAGTGAATTCAGCGTAAATAAAACATGTACTATATTTTTTCTCTCTAGAAGTAGATATTTGCGGGGAACATAAAAAAAACAATCCATTATAAACTCACCCTTTTGCAATTAGTTCAAGAATACCTTTGAATCCCACCACCATTGTTTTATCAATAAATCCTCCAGGTGATAAAAGTGTGTCAAGACCGAGGCTGATAATGTCCAAAATGAAAAATAAAAGAATGTTACATAGTTATTTTACGCTTGCGTTAAACCTTGTAAGAACAATATTGATTAAATCGTTGTACCTTTCAAAAAGCTTTCACGCGCCAGTAAGAGAAAGGTAGACAGTTTGGAAATATTGAAATACATTGTTAAGATTAATTTATATAGTTCTTGCTTTCGGAGATTTCTACGTAACTATATAACTTTTTATATATTAACCTTTATAATACATACTCATTGATGGCAATAATATAGAGAAGATGTGGCGCCAACAGTTTAAACATGGGATGGGAAGGAGACAGAGATCGATTGGCTGCTATACACACGCCTTCCATTGCTAGATGTGTGAAACCTAAATAAAGGTAATTGTATTGAATATCATCTACTTATATTTGACATCTCGCTAACCTATTCTATATGCACATAGCATTTTGTTCTTCATTCTTTTTACAGAAATATTAAGTAGACTTGCCTGTTTTATGACACTTTACCTTTGTTGATTTTTTTAATTTGTTAATTAAATCAAGGAAGACTTTTTTATATCAAAATTACATCTCAACTGGTATTGAATAAAAAAAAAACTTGAATCGATTACCACTTTTAATTCTGTTGACTTTCTTTTTCGAGTTTGTTAATAGTTAGAATACTTAATTATGACAAACCTGACAAAAAGGTATAAAAAAAATTGCTACAATTTTTCATTTAAAATTATGAACATTCTGTTTTGCAACAAAGAAGGTGGTTGCGACTACATGTGTATAGTACTAAATGTACTTAGAGTGACAGATATATTATGCTTTCCTTAAAATATTTCCCATTGTTTTACCTTTATAAAGAGCTTTCTATATATTAATTACGTATAAAAAGTCCAATAAAAGAAATGTTTATTATCCAACAATTTCACTATTGACCGACCTGCCGGTCTAACATAAGAATTGTTAAACCGCAAAGTCACTGCTACGTCACAAATAATTAATCATCGTTCATTATCGGCGACACGGAAATAGCCGAAGTTAAGAGCTGCAAGAGTTGTTGCTACTCGCAAGGTAAGGAAGAAGGGAAGAGTATGTTTTGTGATTAATAATTTTTGTGATATAATAGATATAAAATTGATTTTATTTATTCACATGTTGTTTTATATTTACTGATTTAGCCATAATTTTCCATATAAGCTAATTGATAATATAGCGTGTATTTATTAAATCATTAGTGAGCAGTGAAGGGTATAACAAAACAGTTATAGACTGGGATTCGGGCAACATATGATTTGTTGGATTGTTGTTAGATTGTTGGCCTGCGGCCTCGGGCAACATTTACACCTTCAGGTCCAACAAATCATATGTTGCCCTCATACCCACTCAATAACTGTATAATATTCTACCTAGATGAGCTATTCCTTGGTGATAATTTGAGTCCCCTACGTTGTACCACATTTTGGCCATCAACCATGTATAAGGTGGATCACTGGGCAGAAACACCTGAAATATATAGTAGGTCATACTTCAATCATTCAGTGGACGATCTTACAGTAAAGACTCAATAACCTTTACTCTCAATACGATTTCTTTTAGAAGTTTCATCAAGACGTTGTTCTTACTGGATTATCTGATCCTTTTTGTTGAAAAAGTTGTATCGCAACTGGCAAAAGTTGATTTTTACTGTTAACGAAGAAAAGGGCGATGGGAGTCGGACACTGTAATTTTCAGAAAAAGAGCTAAGAGAACATTTTATCAAATATATAGTCATCTTTAAAGCTGTTATTACTAACTACTATTTAGTGGATGCATCAAAAGAAATGTTGGGTGAATCACACGCATAACAAATATCGCGTGTTTATTTATTTTCGCGGTATGTATTATATTTAATAGCCTATTACACTCGACCACAGTACTAAATCTAGTGTATAAACACAAATATGCGACTTACAACATAACCATCGACTACAGAAATTCCATCCAGTATTTCTAGATCAATGATAAACAGTCGTTTGTCAGTGATGGCTTGGGATAAACTCAATCCACCTAGAAAAGGTTTGATCATTTCCTCGGTCACCCCAAACCTGAAGGAAATGAAGTTCAAATTGTAAGAATACCATTTTTTTTATCACTGAATAAAATTGGAAACGTGATTGTTGTTTTTGTTGACATACATAATAGTGACATGCATTTTATTTCTTAAATATGATAATCGATGTATTAATTAAGTCTGAAGATAAGCATTAATTATGGCCCCTACTTGTCTGGTATATGTGTACAGAGCCGAATCAGATTGGGATTGACACTGTTTAATCGTTGCCATCCAAAACTTAGATCGCTCTCCCAATCCTTCATCCCCTAATGATTTAAAGTATGTTGAAAGATTTTTGTAGTACGATTGATAAACGATTCAGAAGATTTTCACTATTGGCAATATTTAAGTATCATACTTTACACTATCCAGTTTTAAACTATTAAAATCCCATGAAGAAATTTCTTTAAGTTTTACACTTTAAAAGACAATAAGAACGATAAGATTAATGTATCTATAGCAATGCTTTAAATAAAATAATACAACAGAAATATGTTACCTTCGGCTCTCCAAATGTTTTTGAGTAGACACTTGTTAAGTCGTCTAAAGTTTTCCATGATCCATCTCCAAAAATCATCTGCAATGTTGTACAAGCCTTCAGACCGACATATCTTCGTTTCAGGTCAAACTGATAATGTAAAAGGGCTTTTATAAATTAAAATTACCCCACGTCATTTTCTTCTTTTTTTTCTATATAGCAAAATATAGAAAAAAAGAAGAAGCCCTTGTCTCCACTATTGACATTATTTACTAATTTTGAATTATCGCTTAAGTGAAATGTATAGAGATAAAAAAAAATTTTCAAGCTCAAAAGGCCATTAAGCAATATAAAATAAAAATAGACCAAGCACAGCCCTCCAAAACCTTAGAGATTGGATCAGGTGCCATGGAGGAGTTTCTCCCAAGATACGTATAACCGATCAATACACAAGTTCCAATAAATTATTTGATGGCCATAAAAATATTTAAATTATTTGATAATGGACCCTCTTACACCTTTAAGACTTTGAACAAAATTGTACAGCCTTAAAATTATCTAGTTCATGTTCGTTTTTTTTTTTTTGTGTGTACCCACGAATATAATGGCCTATAAATTAGTATGAAATTAGTATCACTAAGCAGCATTTGACATAATGAGAAATTGTGTTTACTGACAGGGTAATTGTATCAACCATAGAACTAAAGAAATGATTACTTTAAACTAGAATGTTGATATTTTTTTATTTACTTATTTATTTGTCAATAATTGACATCGTTTTAAAAATGTCCACAAATGGACCATGTTCTTGCCTATCAAATCAAGTGAAACGTGTACATGTAAAAGATTGTATTGCTACATAAGTAAGGTGTATTTACATATGAATAGAAATAACCACTGTTAATCAACAACACTTTGTTAATTGTCGAGTTGAAGGCAACAACAAATGTTTTCTTATTTTCACGTACCTTATTTTAATCAAATTCCGCTTTATATGAATACAAAATTAGGTATGCTATTAACGGACGCAATTGTTACTCGTGGGAATTTCAAATAGATAGTTGGAAATCCTAATCTCCTTAATATTTTTTGGGTTCAATTCTGTAATTTCATTTTTTTTTCAGAAGTTCCTCTTACTATCCACATCTGATTTTAACCACTTCTCCTATATATTGTTGCACTGTACGTACTTTTGAAGTTTCTCCTTGATTACTCTTGATATTTCAGCGAGGAGTATGGTAGAAATTTACTGAAACCCGCTATAAATTTTGTTATACGTATCAACAATTTCTAAAACGAGGTAAATTATTGACAAGCAAATTGATGAAAACAAAAATATCATTAGTCTCGTTTAAAGTCATCATTTCATAAGTTTTTTTTGGTTGATACAATGATCTTGTGAGTAAGGACAATTTATCACTGAGTCAAATGCTGACTGACGTTCTTCATATAAATGCTGACTGACGTTTTTCATATGAATTGTTAGTCCATTATTAATACAATGCTTTGACGAAGGTTTTTTTTCCGTTATTTCCCGATCATTTACCCTATACCCTCTTCTAACATTTGTGTTGTTCATAGATTTTTAAGATCAATAACTATTTAGTTCATCTTTATGAATCAAGAAAATATACCATTGCAAAAAAATGGTTAAAGTATAATTGTTTGATCATATCCAGAGATTGCAAATTAATAAAAAAAAAATGTATTAAAAAGATACACATGTACCATTGTAGAAAAGGGTGAACGTATAATTGTTTGGACATCTACAGAGATTGCAAAGTTAGAAATTGGGCACCTACCTCATGACAAAAAGAAAACTCTTCATCCTCAGGAACATTTTTAACCTACGATGAAATAAGTCAACAAAGACAATAAATATATTCTACTTCAGAATAAATTTTATATATATATATATATATATATATATATATATATATATATATATATATATATATATATATATATATATATATATATATATATATATAATTACGACAGGTTTACATCTGTACCTGCATGGGTAATCCTGGGGCTTTCTCCTCAAATTGGTACAGCTTCCTTTTCTCATCCAACTCAGCACTGCGCTGTTGCGGCCGAGAATCAAACTGTGGCAGAGAGACATCATATCGTCCAACATAGAGGTCAACGCAAGGGCGAATCCACCGAAGTATTGGGAAAACACTAGTATTTCTGCTCCTCTGATTGGTTACTTCAATTTTTTCAATGAACCAATCGCAGAACATGCCCGCTTTGTCTCTTCGCAACCTGATCTCATTTACTTCAGGAATATCTGTAATATCTTGTATGGTAAAGCAATCGGTCTTGCATCGTTCAAAGTCATCTCTAAACCAACAATCAAGATTGGCCGACTTTGTTTGCTTCCCACAGCTCCCCAGTAGAACAATATCTATGTTGGCATCTGTACCCGCACCCAGTTTATCCCCTGTCTTCACTTGAATTTCGTAGCTTGTCATTGCAGATATTACTTGAGTTGATTACTGGTGAAGTAATGAAATACAGTAGTTATAAGATGATAAAGGACGTCGTTTTTATGTTTCGTATTTGAACTTTGCACACCATCACCATCTGACCACTGACCCGGATATTTATTATATCCTTGTATGTTACATGTAGGAAACAAGCCAGGGACGGTTGAATTGTCTATTTACAAGTTTACTTGGCTTATGCAATTTTATTTGGCATTTTCTATAAATCTATAATTCATTTGTTAAACATGGCACCCTACTCTGCCTACACATATGAAATGGAATCGGGTAAAAATTGCATATGGACCATTCAAATACATAGTGTACATGTAATCTAATTATGGTTGGAACGTGTCATTTGATTGGATTTTTAAAAAAACCAAGCTATATGTCACATGTATAACCCATGTTGCCAAATACACGATGACTTTCGTAAAAAAGGATCAATTAGCTTAACCTTACATTTTATATACGTACAATTTGAAGGTATTTCGAAGGATGCATTGTCTTATTTTCTAAACTTAAGGGGGCCGACTAGGTTTAGAGCTTTCTCGACTCCTTCATAAAAGAGCGTTAGTAAGTTTTTAAAACGATTTTTTAAACGATAGCTAGATTGACGTCGAAAAAATATGTTTGTAAGGTTAGGATAAACTAAAGTTCTTATGGATGGGATAACAAAATGTTATAAAAGCCAAAGTGTACAATATAAGGTCTTGAAAATGTATACACAGAAATTCGACAAGCTTACAACCTTGTAATTTTTTGTATAACTCCTTTGTATCTGTCATATTTGTAGTATTCCTTAAAAACAGTAAAATTTCGTTTGGGCATTTTGAGATGTCTATTCTAGAAACTAAATGATTAGAACATACAATGTACAAAATACCATTACTCATAACATTTTCTAATATGAGCAAAACATCAATTGTAACTTTAGTATAATGTGCTTTGAAGAGCAAAAAATTAGCATTTCCCCATATATTTATCAAGTAGCTACACCTGTTTTTGAGACAGTCCCTGGAAAAACCTTTCACTTAACTTGGCATGTACACTGAAGTCAATGTAAGTTACATACGGTATAAAATTAAAGAGTTTCTCTACTGTAGTTTTGACTCAGTGAGAATCCTAGTTGGCTCCGTTAATGATGGAAAATGAAATCATAAGGAATTATATATCTATGAAACTACCCAGTTGTACAGCACTTGCCAAACAAGAAAGACACGAGAAAATTTAAATACGAACTGCACAAACTGTATGAGTTTTTTTTTTTACAAAGCAAGATTTTGCTTCTTTTCAAATAGTTTTCTTGGGAAAAGTGGGTGCTTTCCTGAAATAAAAACCGATCTATTCAAAATAAATATGTTTGGTTATTTGTACTGATATATAAGAAGGAAAAGTATTCTAAAGCTAGTAAATGTTTGGTGTATTTGCCATGGCTATTTTGTTCTTTGTAGTACCACTGTGATATCAGATAAATTGATGAAAACAAACTATAGATTTTAAAAAAGAAATCAAAGAATCTTGAACATAATAAAGTATTCAACATATTTTGTTGTTTCATCGTCAAATAATATAAGTGAACAAGGCGAGGACGATGCCAATGTGTCGAGGGACGAATTAGAAAGTGGAAATTGGATTTTAGTTGTCAAAATCCATCTTTGATGTATTTCATCTTACATATAGTTACATATTAAATTTAATATAACCTCTCTCAATATACAGAAATCTCAGAGACTAAAATTTCTTGTCTATGCCATTAAATACGTAGGCAATGGAGATATCGTAAATAAATTTCAGCATAAAGTTTTTCACTTCTTAATGTATACAATGAATACGTCATTTCTAATACATCTGAAGCTATGAACATTCTGCATGCCATGTTAACACATCTCATTTCTGAAAATGTATGTATTTCATAAATAATTTCTACAAGTATTTACATTCATCAAAACATTATTAATCAATTTATTTT
>NW_026927425.1:10000-29997 GCF_032062105.1 Saccostrea cuccullata | reverse complement strand
CTTTTAGTTCACCTGAGCATCATGCAACAACTTTTCAGTGATTGAATTTGGTCCATGTTTTAAGCTTTATACTATGGCATTCACAATTTTGAAAGAGGCACCATTGCTCATCATAACTATACACTTAGCAATTGCTTAGTTTGGTTTATTAATACTCATAGGCAGAGTATGGGAACAAAAATGCATTTCAACTCATCAGTAATATTCAGCAACTAGAGCCGAGCTCGTTGCAAAGCAACGAGTAGGTCTTCCGTTGGAGCTGTGGACAGGAAGTACAGACCTTGGGTCAAGGTCACTGCACTTTCTTATGTCAACAACCTGTCTTCCCAGCATGATCCTCCAGTAAATTTTAATTACAAGGTTATGCTTAAAACATTTTTTTTCTTTGTCAGTGACCATGATTTGCCAGAAAGACATTTGATCAGGTTCATGACAAAACCTCCAATCATAAGTAATCTATTTTCAAGTAAGAGAATCCAATGATTTTCATTTACTAATTCATAGCGTGGTAACGAAAATATTTCTGTCAGTGACCTCGATCTTAACAGAATAACCTTGGCTCTGTGTCAAGACAAACACCTTTTAGTGATTAGAAGTTCATAACCCTGTCAGGAATTTTACAACTTTTCTGTCAATGGCCGATGAAGATGTTTGAAATTTGCATTATCTCGTTCCATTTTGTCACAGGTGAGAAAAACAACATTGAGGTATTTTAAAACATCACCGGATATTAATATTCAAACAACATGGTGTTTCTATTTATGAAAGATAGACGGGGTTGAAAGTCCCTTCCATAATACGTATTTTAGGTAATAGCTTTACTTTCAATAAAATTAAACTCAAAAGTCCATAAATAAAATATCTTTCCTCATTTATTTCAAAGTTTGGGTAAATGGGGTGAGGAGCATGGGGATGTCATGATGTATACGTAATACATTTGAGGTTATTATTCTGTTAGACGTCGACAGGAAGACCCGAGAAGTTGTGATTTGCTGATCATGATCTAAAACACGTTAACAAACCGAAACCACATGGTTTTATACATGTTATTCAATCAATTCATTCATAATTATTTTCCTTGAAGGAGGAATGCATGGATAAAGGATTAAAGAAAATTCCCGATGTATAATAGCATCCTTGCATGAACTTCATTTTAGTACAGTACTACATAATGATATTGTGCTTGAAGTTGAAAGGGAGATTATGTTTAATAGAATAAAAATTAGACAATACTTGATACAAGGACTCGCTGGTAAAAACTTGAATGTACTTGAATAAAGTGCCTCTCACTAGATCGCTCTCTCGTACGCGTATTTTTTAAACCAAGGAAAGTAATTTGCGCTAGATATAAGTTCAACATTTTATAGAAAATACTGAGTTATATACGGTAAACGATACAAATGGTTTGACTTTGGTGCCTGTTATGATTTTAACAGTTTAATTTAGGTTGTAAAAGCGTGTAATTACATGATAAGTCTGTAATATTCAGATAAGATTGTTACCCCGGTATATAAGTTCTTAAATTTTCGAATCTGGACATATTCGGTTCTATTACTACTTGAATGTACATTGAATAACCTGCTACTGATATTTAATCACGGAGCAAAATTACAATGTTAGCAGACTAAACTAATCATTTATACAGGTTTTGAATAAATTATAAAACAAATTAAGTTGCTTGCTTTAAAATCATTATTTCTTGAACTTTACTATAAAACCTGTAATATAAATAAATAGACACTGTGCAGCACAGAAGTCACTTATAAAGTTTACACGTGCGGATGTTACTTATTGATGTTTAGTCCATTTCATTGAGTATAATTCTATCCTTACGATTCGGAAGATTCTCTTTAAAAGTTTAAAATTGGTATAGCCATGGTTAATATCTGTGATGAAAAAAAAAATGTGTTTTGGAAAACTTGTGTTGAAAACGGATTCATTTGTGTATGAAAAGAGCAAAGCTTGTGCATTTTAAAATAAATATTGGTTGAAGTAAAGTAACTGCAGATCGCCAGTCCTTGCGCTATGAACGGTCAAATTACACATGGAGCTAACGAATATTTAAGAATTGAAGACTGATTTAATAATGTACATGTAAAATAAATGCCCCAGCGTTTTGTACTAAAGTCAAACCTAAAACATATTAAGATATTTTTGAAAGATTTAATTTACTTAGAGAAAATAATATTTTCTTACTGTTGTAGGATGGTTTGTATATATATACCAATTATTTTGCCTATGACTGCGGGGTCAATTGTTCACCACGGTGTGTCGCTTTAGAATTTCTCGGCCGCGTGTAATCGAAAGATAGATTACGTAATGGTAAACACACTTAGAATCTGGGTTCCAGGTGAATATGAGAATCGCGCAGTAAATAATTGCGTATTATTTGACTCTTAAAAGTTTTTTTTAATGAAATCCGGGCGTATAGTGTTTCCGTTCAAATTGTTTGTGTTTATGTTCAAACGAATAAAAGATACTCGTACTTTTTTTCCTATAACTGTTTCTCTTGGAAAGATTTTTATTAATAAAAGAAAAATGATACCATCGAATACTCTGAACGGGAAACAAATAACACGTTTAAAACCTTATTTAAAAAAGAGATATGATACATATATGGTAAAATATTTATTACTTACGGCAAGTTCATTTCAATTATACGCATAAAGAGTTCTTCAATATCAAAATGAGAACGGAGCCTTGTTTACGGTGAATACGGATCTAGCTTTCTTTCCTACCATACGTAAGACACGAACAAAATAATATTTTCATGGGACAGAGATAGTATAAAAAGGAACAATTTTATCAAGAATTGATTTAAACATTCTGTGGTGGTTTATTTTTTGTGTTTGACTGTAGGTCGCTGGATCACACGCCGATTGATTCCCAGTGACCGACTTTGCCCTGTCGCTATCGAGGGAGGCGCGTTATATAATCTATTGTAAACAAACAAGGTGAATGTTAAAGCCGTGCACTTAATGGCTGTGAATAGTATATGTGCTTTTTAGTTATGTTTTATTTTTACACTATATTGTTTGCTTTTATGTGATAAGAAGAAAAGATTATATTTTCTTCCCTTTTTAGTAGACTTGGTTTATACGATTTTAAAAAAAATGAAATAAAAGGGAAAGTTGTCGGTGAATAAATATGATAATTTGTAAGAGAAAAAGCACAAACACTTCGAGAACTTTATTCTGAAGAATATTAGCATCCAATGTAGCCATGTTTATTATTTATTGTAAGCTTGCTTTGGTTACACGCATGAGGAGCTCTCGTTTACGTGCTGAGTGAAAATAATTACCTGTGCATATATAGGTCATGCACCAGCTCATTTAAAACAAGACTCGAACACAATAACAATTTCATGAGATCAGTTAGATGTTAAAGCACATCTTTATAATCGATAGTCATTTCGAAATATTTACAGTTTTTGAGTTATAAAGCAAAAACTTTCAAGGTCTCTTGATCCCTAATTATAGGGGTCAGCCCCTTTTGAGTATTATAATATGAAAGCCCTTGAAATTATGCACAACTTTTGTTCATTATGTCTTACCAAAATATTTTTAGTTTTCAAGATAAAAAGGAAAATATGTGTAAATATTCGCTCTTTTAGGCGTTCTAATTTTTGACCCATATATAGCGCCATTGTGAATACAGAAATCGAAAAACCAAAACCGATGTGCACAACTTCAATCCTTCTGTTACTTAAAAGCAGTAAAAATTCTGCTCCAGCTTTTGTGGTTTCTGGGCCTTTGTCCGGAAACGAAAGCCTATAAATTTTCGTTTAAAGGGGAATAACTCAAGAGCGGAAGTGAATTTTTGAAATGTTAGATACCACTCTGATAGAGTTTAATAATGTCTGAAAATTTGAGCGAAATCCATTGATAAATGAGTGAGATATGAGGCCTCAAAGTTGGCGTCTAGGAAGTAGAAGAAAAAAAAAAAGAATAACAAGATACGATCTCGTTGCGAGCAACGAGTGGGTCTTCCGTCCGAATCTTGATGAGATGAGAAGATTTTGATTGAGATTTTCATTCTAAAATAATGATTTTCCATAATCTGTTAAAAGAAATTGAACATTAAAGACTTTAGAAAAATCGACCTTTGGCCCCTCACGGCCCCTAATAGTAGGAATCAACCCTTTTTTCTTCATATCATCTTGAAGCTCTCAGGATTTTAATCACCTTTTGTTCAACAACTATTCAGAGATTCTCTTTTGTTTTCGATTTATTTGCATAAGAAATATTTAGAAGCCAACCCTTCAACTCCTTAATGGGGACGTTAAGCGAAAAATGAAAGGTTGCATATTGTTCAGAACATGATTTTGAACATCTTTTGTTCAATATTACTTATCAAAATATTTTTCACTTTTGAGATATAAAGCGTCAAAGATTTAGCATTCTGGCCCCTTGTGGCCCCTAATTATGTAACATACGACATAAAAATCTTAATATGTAGTTGTAGATTGATGGGATAAACATCTTTGCTTCAGTAATGCATATCAAAATATTGACTGATAGAGAGTTATCAACTGAAGACTTTTGGCCCCTCTTGGCCCCTAATTTGAGTGCCCAGGCCCTTTTTCTTGACTTCATCTTAAAGATATTAGGATATTGAACACTTTTTATTCTACAACTATTCAGAGATTCTATTTCGTTTTCGAGTTATTTGCAAAAGAAATATTTAGGGGCCAACCCTTCAAATCCTTAATGGGGACATTTATCGAGAAATGAAAGGTTGCATATTGTTCAGAACATGATTTTGAACATCTTTTGTTCAATATTACTTATCAAAATATTTCTCACTTTCGAGATATAAATTCTCACTTTCGAGATATAAAGACCCAAAGATTGAACATTCTGGCCCCTTGTTGCCCCTAATCATGTACCATACGATATAAATATCATAATATATAGTTGTAATTGGTTGAGATAAACATTTTTTCTTCAGTAACGTATAACAAATTAATGACTGGTAAAGAGTTATTGATTGAAGACTTTTGGCCCCTTTTGGTCCTTAATGTGATGACTCAGCACTTTTTTCTTGCTATCATATGAAAGATCTTGTCATTTTTAACAAATGTTGTTCAGTATGTTTAAACAAAATAATTTTATTTAAAAAGATATGATGGAAAATGTCTCAAAAAATCACTCATGAATCGAATCCTAAAATTTGACCCCTACCGAGCTTCCATACTAGGTACTTCCAGAAACTATCCAAACTCGTAGTAACATGGGGACATGTCCTCTATCATCACTGAAAATTTCAGCGCTCTAGCTCAAGCCGTTTTCGAGATAATGAACGGACAAGGAGGTCCTCTGAATTTTGATAAAAGGGCGATAACTCTAGACCGGAAGTGATTTTCACAAAATCCTACAGCCGGTTTAAACTTCAGATTATTTTGCAACATCCCTGAAATTTTGAAGCAAATCCATTCAACCATCTCTGAGAAATCTTCTGCACAAAATTTGTGCAGAAAAAAAGAATAATAACTAGATACGATCTCGTTGCGAGCAACGAGTGGGTCTTCCGTCCGATTCTTGATAAGATGAGATAAGATTTCGATTGAGATTTTCATTCTAAAATAATGATTTTCCATAATCTATAAAAAGACATTGAACATCAAAGATTAAAAAAATCGACTTTTGGCCCCTCACGGCCCCTAATTTTAGGGATCAACCCTCTTTTCTTCATATCATCTTCAAGCTCTCAGGATTTTGATCAGTTTTTGTTCAACAAATGTTCAGAGATTTCTTTTCGTTTTCGATTTATTTGCAAAAGAGACATTTAGGGGCCAACCCTTCAATTCCCTAATAGGGACATTTAGCGAAAAATGAAAGGTTGCATATTGTTTAAAACATCATTTTGAACATCTTTTGTTCAATATTACTTTTCAAACCATTTCCCACTTTTAAGATATAAAGCGTCAAAGACTGAACATTTTGGCCCCTTGTGGCCCCTTATTATGTAACAAACGACATAAAATTCATAATATATTGTAGTAGATTGTTGAGGTAAACATTTTTGCTTCAGTGATGTATATCAAAATATGGACTGCTAAAGAGTTATCGATTGAAGACTTTTGGCCCTTTTTGTCCCCTAATTTGAATGCCCAGCCCCTTTTTCTGAATTTTATCTTAAAGCTCTCACGATTTTGAACACTTTTTGTTCAACAACTATTCAGAGATTGTTAATCATTTTTGAGTTGTTTGCAAAAGAAATTTTAAAGGGCCAGCCCTTCAACTCCTTAATGGGGACGTTTAGCGGAAAATGAAAGTTAGCATATTGTTCAGAACATTATTTTGAACATCTTTTGTTCAATATTACTTATCAAAATATTTCCTATTTTGAGATATAAAGCATCAAAGATTTAGGATTTTGGCCCCTTGTTGCCCCTAATTATGCAATATACGACATTAAAATCATGATATGCAGTTGTAGATTGTTGAGATAAATATTTTTGCTTCAGTAATGTATATCAAAATATTGCTTGCTAAAGAGGTATAGAGTTAGAGACTTTTGGCCAGCCCCTTTTTCTGGTTTTTATCTGAAAGCTCTTAAGGTTTGGAACACTTTTTGTTCAACAACTATTCAGAGATTCTGTTTTGTTTTCGAATGATTAGCAAAAGAAATAATTAGGGGCCAGCCCTTCAACTCCTTAATGGGGACGTTTAGCGAAAAATTAAAGGCTTTGCTTTGTTCAGAACATTATTTTGAACATCTTTTGTTCAATATTACTTATCAAAATATTTCCCACTTTTGAGATATGAAGCGTCAAAGATTTAGCATTCTGGTCCCATGTGGCCCCTAATTATATACCATACGACATAAAAATTATAATATCTAGTTGTAGATTGTTGAGATAAATATTTTTGCTTCAGTAATGTATAACAAAATATTGACTGTTAAAGAGTTATCGAAAAAAGACTTTTAGCCCCTTTTGGCCCCTAATGTGATGAGTCAGCATTTTTTTTTTCTTGATATCATATTTAAGATCTTGTCATTCTGCACAAATTTTGTTCAGTATGCTTTAAGAAAATAATTACACTTTAAAAGATATGAAGCAAAATGTCTTAAAAAATCAGTCATGATTCGTGTCCTAAATTTTGACCCCTACCGAGCTTCCATACTAGGCACTTCCGGAAAATGTCCTGACCCAGGTGCAACATGGCAACATGTCCTCTATTATCACTAAAAATTTCAGCGCTCTAGCTCAAGCCGTTATTGAGTTCTATCACAGGCAAGGAGGTCCTCTGATTTTTGATAAAAGGGCGATAACTTTAGACCGGAAGTGAATTTCAAAAAAATGAAAAAAAACGTATGAGGTTTAGATAAAGATACATCTTCTCTGAAAATTTCAAGTAAATCGGTTGAGCCATCTCTGAGAAATCTTCTGCACAAAAATTGTAAGAAGAAAAGGCAAGAATAATAATAAAAGTGAAAAAGAAACCGAAGAATAATAAAAGGGTATTCCGTCTTCTAATAATAATAAGAAGAAGAAAAGTGAAAAAGAATACATAAGAATAATAGAAGGGTCTTCCGCTGAAGACGGAAGACCCTAATAATCTTTACCAACAGAATCAGTAGAAGGTCTTCCGTTGGAAACGGAAGACCTTAATAATCACAAGTACCCCTACCCATATAATCCCCTGACCCTAGGTCCACACATTGCACATTTTTTTTTTAAAACGACACTCTTGCTTATCAAAAATGTTTGATTAATACCAAGGAGCAGATTTCAAACAAACAATTCATTTTCAGCATATAAGTAGAGCCCCCCTCTATGGTACCACTGGGCCTTGAAAGTCACAATTCTGGAAGAAAGGCCCTTAAGCTTGCTCATCAGAACTATATATGTAGTAAATCTGCTTAATACCCAGGAGCAGAGAAGAGGATTCTCAAAGAATTCATGCATTTTTACTATATAATCAATAGATCCCCGCCTTAACACCAGAACCCCTGACCCTGGGGCCATAAAATTCACAATTTTGGAAGAAGCATTCTTGTTCATCATAACTATGTACTTACTTAGTTTATTTGATATCAAGAAGCAGAGAAGATGATTTTCAAAGAAATAATGCATTTTCACTATATAATCTATGTAGCCCCGCCTTAGCACTAGAACCCCTGACCCCAGGGCCATGAATTTCATAATTTTGGTAGAGGACTCAATGCTGATTACAATCATGCAAACAGTTTGACTGCTTGATGTCCAGGAGTAAAGAAGAAAATTTTTAAAGATTGCATTAATTTTAGTGGTTTTGGCCCCACCCCTCAGACCCCAGGGGGGCATGGACCATGAAATTCACAATTTTGTTCCCCTTCACCCATAGATGATTTATGTCAAAATTGGTTGAAATCTATTGAGCAGTTGCGGGGAAGAAGCTGAAAATGTTCAAATGTTAACGAACAACGCACGACGCACGTCCGCACGATGCACGACGAGGGACAAAAACAGATAGCAATAGATAGGTCACCTGAGTTTACTTATAGTCTTTTCATGCTGAACTCTTTTATAGAAGTAATTCAACACCCTAGTCACAGGTACTATAGTCTGTTGCACGTGAGACAAACATATGCATGCATCATAATTTTATAATTACTCGGGTATGTTAAGGAAGCATATAAGTCATTTCTCGGGAAATTTAGACTTTTTAAAGAAAATTAAGTTTGATAATTTACCAAAACCGCTGATAAACGTAAACTATTATTATTTATTGCATAAAGATAAAAGAGTGTCTAACGCTAAAAAGACTTGCACCACCACCACGGGATCACGTGACTTCTACTAATAGCGACATTTTCCTTAAATTAAAAAGCTAACAGAACAATAATGCCCCCGGAGTTTAATAATTTCCTTGAGTAAATAATACAGTTGAAAAACATCTATTTTGCCTAAAAAGTGCTGCTAGAATCCCACTGTTCACTCAGTAAAATAATAATTCGTCGTCTGAATGTAATTTTCGTGATGATTAAAAAGTATGGAACATACGTCGGAAGTTTTTTTTAATTCAAATAAAACGTAATTTACAGATTTCCATTTCCAGTTTTTATTATATTTAGACCTCTGAATTTAAAATCTAGTAAAATCCATAAAAAAGTTCATGTTTTGAAAGTCTTTAGTTTGTATTATTGTTCATTTTTTATGTAGAATTAAATCGTAAATTTACAAATAAATATTGAAGTCCATTTCAACCTCAAGTTTTCATGTTTTCCGCGATACTATGAGACTCTCCAATTTAGAAGGCAAATTAGACATCTGGTTTTAAAAAAAGTTTACAAATAAAACGATGCAACCTTGGGAAATAATTTGACACATAGTCTGGTTTATGATTATCATTTGATGAAAGTTACACTAAAAAATATGAATTACACTTTTTATGCAAAAGTTTTAAGTACCGCGATATAATGGAGACACCACTATGCATATGAACCGAGGTTTTTCGTAAAACCATGCTTAACTCGGGATTCTAGCAGCACTTTCTAAGTATTTTAGGAGGCAAACTTTTCATCTGTACAAATCTTATGTTTTGAAATATACAGCTTATTGTTGTTCTGTTGCATATTTTATGTCACAAATGACAGAGGAAAGGCTGACCGGGATACGTTTAAAGCTGACTGTCTTCGAAAGAGAATATCACCCCTACTAATGTGTTTGGAACCTTTTATTTTTCGGTGTAAACCCGATGAGTTCAGAGTAGCTCTTGCAGTAGCTCTGGCGAAATTTTGCGACGCTACAGCGAGATAGGGTAAATTATTCATGGAAATGTGGATAGGAAGTGACTAGCAATCGGAGACACGGTAAACAGAAAAGTTATGTTGAGTTTCAATTTTTACCACCTTAGAATCAGCTGATAATATCTGCAGTAATGTATATCAATCAATCGATCTCTTTTACATTAATATCAAACTGAAATAAGTTTTCTCTATATTACTTATTTTTTGCAGTCATGAATTAAAATTGCTTTTTGCATGGGAACCGGGACTATTTTTTTTTTGGCGTCAGATTAGCAAATGAGGCACCGGCATGATTTTAACTGACCAATCAGCTGAATGAGTATTGAATTATGGGTTACTACGAATACTACAGGAATTTTACGATTGAAAAAAAGGAAAATCTACTAGGCTGGTACTTTAATCAACTACAAGTACTGAATACTTTTAACCTTATATTTCAGAGTCACAAGTTAAATCATGGACCCCCGTACCAGTGCCCAGGACGTGATGCGATGTGACCTGTGTGAGACCGCTGTGGTACAGATGCACTGTGATACATGTCTTGTCAACCTGTGTACAGCTTGTGTAGGAATACACTTCTCTGCTGATTTTGCAAAACCTCATAAAATTGTTGATTTCAAGGACAGAAAATCTACCCCTCTCTACCCTGGATGTAAATTTCATAACAGGCAACAATGTACATTGTACTGTAATCATTGTGACATTCCTGTTTGTACAAAGTGCATAGCATCGGAAAAACATCTTGGTCATAAATTATCGGAAATCTTACAAGTTGTGGATGAGAAAAAAGACAAAATCATCAAAGAACAAACTGAACTTAATGAAATAATTTATCCCACCTACCAGGACATTGCCTCTGATGTACAAAACAAAATGAGTCATTTAAAACAGGAATATGGAGATCTCTCAACAGCCATAACAAAACATGGAGAAAACTGGCACAGAGAAATTGACAAACTTGTCCAGAAATTTAAAGCTGAAGTTGAAGAGATGAAAAACACACAACTACAAACTCTACAGAAACAACTTGAAGAAATCAACAAGACAATGTCTGACATCAAAGATGAAATTGATTCAATTGATCTTGCTGAGGATTCTAATAACATTTCAAAACTGTTGAGTATTACAACCAATGTACTAGATAGATATAGAAATCTTCCACAAAAAATTCTACCGTCTTTGTCTAAATTCAACCCAGGCACAATTAATGGAGCAGAACTTAGTAAACTGTTTGGCACCTTATCATCAAGTTCTCATACTTCAGATAAACTTGGCTACAGCATGAAAACAACACAGAAATCATCAAATGCTGGATCCTCTTCTCCAGTCAAACAGCTGCTTGATGAACCAGAGACTGTCACCACCATAGACACTGGGTATGAATACCTTTACAATGTTGTCTGTCTGAGTGATGAAGAAATCTGGACAAGTGGAATAGACACAACCATGAAACTCTTCAGCATCAATCAGGGATCACTACTCAAGTCAATCACAACCAAGTTAGGGAAGAGACCAGAGGACATAGCAGTGACAAAAAGTGGAAATCTAGTTTATACTGATAAAAGTAGAACTGTTAACATTGTGAAGAATGAGAAGATCGAGGAGGTGATCAGACTACAGAATTGGATACCTCGCGGTGTCTGTAGTACCTTCTCTGGTGACCTCCTGGTTATCATGAATAGCAATGATGAAATTCAAACAAAAGTTGTCCATTACTCTGGCTCCACAGAGAAACAAAGCATTCAATTTGATAATCAAGGTAAACTACTTTATTCATCACCAAAATTTACATTTACATTTGCTAAATTCTGGTACATAACAGAGAACAGGAACCTGGATATCTGTGTGTCTGTTTGTGGAGCTAATGCTGTAGTGGTTGTCAATCAGGCCGGAAAACTGAGATTTAGGTACACTGGACATACTCCTGCTCCAAAGAACCAATCATTTAGTCCACGAGGAATCACCACAGACAGTCAGAGTCACATCCTTACAGCTGATTGTGACAATGACTGTGTCCACATCATAGACCAGGATGGACAGTTCCTCTGTTACATAGACTGTGGACTTAGTGTACCCTGGGGACTGTGTACAGATGCAAATGACAATCTGTTTGTTGCTCAATTAGAAAACAAAGTAAAGAAAATCAAATATCTCCAGTGAAATCCTACTCCTGCTAAATTCAAGTAAAATACTAGTAGTTGCATCTAAAATTCTTCGTACGTGTAACCGCATTACACTGTATTATTATTGTAATTTAACAATGCTTGTATTATAATATGATACACTGTACCATCAATGTTATATCCAAGTTTTTTTAGATAAACTTGAATGTCTCAGGAATTTATTAATCTTTACATTCAACTTATGTTAAAGGAGCTGACTGGGATTTTATTGTGCAAAAGCTACAAATGAGAAACTCTACCATCGGGTTATTTTTAGAGAACCAAGTATTGCCAGATGACATTTTTCTGCATGTCAGAAACAGTTTATATTGTTTTGACATTTAATAAAAATTCGAAAGGAAATTCTCTCTGTCTCGACTGATAATCTTACAAGCTGTTCGTCTAGTTAACTTCACGGTGAGGATATGGGTATATATACTCAGGATTTTACCTGTAAATCTAAATTTCTGCTTCAATGTTCCACAAATTTCTTCCTCCAAGGATAACTGAATTTTCCTGCCTCCGTCTAGAATCCACGGAGTTTGACTCAGAGTGCGGCTGTACTTATTATATCAACCTGTGGAGGAATTAAAAATAAAAATATAAATTTTTATCTTTCAGTTTTATTTCTGTTAACTATATATTCTAACATGTGTCCAATATAATTATAAGGTTTGTAAAATACTGAATTTATTTTCCAAAGGAGGCTAATTTTACAAGCAAAAAAGTTCACTATAAATAAAAAAAACAGAGAACTAACCGGCTACAAGGACAGCGTCATGGACACACTTGATCTGGTCACATTTACAGACACTGTAGTTTCTGTTAAACAAGAAGCCCAAGGGTCTTGAATCTCTCTTCTGATCAATTGTACAATCTATCACTTCTATTTGAAGCCTCTAGCTCTATCACAAGACCCAATATGCCTCAACTGACAAAGTTTGATAATTTTTAGCCAGTTAAGACTGAAGATATTATAATATAACAATAAAATATCATAAGTAGGTCACCGTGATTGCATCTGGAATTTATCCTGCAAAGAATACTCAATATGCTATGGAAAAAAATCATTATGAATGAAAAACTGAGAACTAAGGCTACAAAGACAGCATCATGGACACACTTGATTTCATCACATTTTCAGACACTGTTCTCATTGCTCTTTGGGACACTGTAGTTCCTGTGAAAATAAATGAATGATTTACTCACTTAATGTACAGTGAAACCTTGATATCTTGAACCTATGAAGAATAATAAAAATGCTGTTACATAAATTACATTTCAAAGCATTAACAGTATCGTTTTATATATTTTTGAATTGATTTTTGCTAAATTATAAGTAAGAGTACATAGAAGATTAAAGATTATGAAGCTCACTTCAAGGAATATCATTGAATGGTAAAATCCACCTGTGACGTCATTCTTTTGTTTGATCGAGCGCTCCATTACTTTTAAGGAATGGAGAGTTGCAAATTACATTGAAAACGGAATTTTTTTATAGTCTTATTCTCCTTTCCGTGCCTCTACCAAGGAATGAACTCAGAAAATTTTGGAGAAGAATTTTAGAAAATTGTCAAGGATACTTTCACATTTAAGAAAATTAGAGCTCCCATGAAGAGAATCGAACCCGGTACCCTCACCATAGAAGTCCGATGCTAATTTCATTGAGCTAACGAAGCTGTTGAGAGACGATGGTTTAGATTTACTTCAATACACTTTTTTTAATTTTTCTTTCTATATTATATATAAATAATACTACTAATATGTAAAAAGTATTTACAATGTATCATATAAATATTCTTTATTATGTATTAACAAGCAATAAAAACAAGCATTTAGAAAGGCGGATTTTACGCCAGTTAATGTACGAGTAGCTCTCCATTCCTTAAAAGTTATAGGCCTCGGCCCCTTCGGGGCCTCGGCTCCATTACTTTTAAAGAATGGAGCGCTACTCGTACATTAACTCTTACGTAATATCTTTGCAAGTTTAGTACAGATAGAATTTATAATTAATTGAAATGGACCTATAACTTAGGTCAGGTCTAGTATCTGAACTATTTCTGATGGTGAAAAAAAAAATCCCTAGATGTATCATACAGGCATAATGGCCACTATAGGATTTAAAGCTTACCTGAGAAAAGTTAGAACAGGTCACTCAGCAAACCTCACAGTGTTATTTTTCTAGATGTATCAAATATGCAAGTTCAGACACCAAAAGCCTTATACAGTAAAACTCGGTTATAGCGAAGTCCTGGGGACCTGTAAATTTAATTTTCTATATCCATATAAAAAAATTGTATAACCATATATTGCAAATTCGCAATATGCATGTTTTCCTTCAAATATTACTACTAAATATGTTAGGGAAGCAAATACTACAAAACATACCTTCGATAACTAAGGTTTTATTATGAATTGAATTTTGTATACAATTGCTAAAATAAAAAAAAAGTCGGTTCAATATATCAAATTTTTGTATCTTTGAAAGTTCGTTGTAAATATGTAAATTTCATTATATCTCAACGGGACTCAAAATTAGCTCGCTATATCTGTAAATTCGTAATATTAGAGTTCATTATAATCGTAAAATTTTGTTCAGAATATTTCTGGGGACCCAGAAAAAATTCGCTTTATCCTTGAATTCCTTATATCCGTGTTCATACTAAATGAGTTTTACTGTACTTACTAATGAATGAACTTTCTTCAAAAACTTTAATCTAGTCAGTGAAAAGTCTAGGTGAGATCCAGGGACTAAAGGAAAATTTTGAAATGTACATAGATGCATCATCCATGCAAATTAGGGAAAAGTTAGGGCTTATAGTTACTTGGGAATGAACCTGCTCCAAAAATTTTAACCTGGTCACTCAATTGTAAAATGTAGGTCAGATCCAGCATCCGAAGCAAGTCTGGAAGTGTACATCCCTAGATGCTGTTTGTTCAAGGATGGGCTTATACTTATCTAGGAATGGTCATTCTCTAGAAACTTTAATGCGGATGTTTGTGCGGATGTACATCATAAGTACATCTCAACAACTTGGTGAGCTAAGATGCTGATAAGAGGGGGTGGGGGTATAACATAAGTATATCTTGACTTTGTCGAGGTGAGCTAAGAAGTCATCATATAAACCTTTGAAAATAGCCATCTGTGATGTCTGATAAAACTTTAGCTACATTAGTCCTCGTGTAGGTGTCTCCATAATTCTATTAAATCAAAGGTTGAATGTAGTTAACTCCATAAAAAATGGACTATATAGATCACAACCAGAATTAACTAATCTGAGACGTGTCTTTAAACATGTGTATAAATGTATATGCATTAAATTTGCAACATTGCTAACTTGTTCAAATTTCATTACATTACTACTGATATTCTTATGCATTATGCTGAAATATGCATTTACCTTTTGTTGGTTTTTCCTTTTCCTGAATAATGCTGGACTATGATAGGACCTACAGTAATTTTACAAATAAAAAAATCAAAATACTGTGAGAGAGAGGGAAAAGTCGTATCAATGGACAAAAACTACAATCATTTCTCAATGAATGAGTTTCTATTGTTATTGGATACATACCAGAAGGTATGCATTCTTTGTCCGATTTGTCGTAGGTAAAGTTGATAATAATGTCAAACTTGCTCTACAAAAATAAAAATAGGTTACAAAGTTTGCCTCAAATGTTATCCCTAAAGTATTAATGCAAAGTTGCACTTCTTAACCAATGTTCTGGTTGTGTACATTCCTAAATATAACATCTTTTGGCTCAGATAAAAAAAATGAAACTGCTCAATTAACCAGTAAATGCATAGTTCAAACTATTTCTTTTCAATACTTATATCTGTATGTAACATTTTCATTTGTACAGTAAGTGTTGTGTTGAACTGTGTATTCAGAGCTGCTGTTAAGATAGGGCCACTCCTCCATTTTCAAACATCCTTCACTGACGCTATGTCTTCTATCAACTTACACTTATACAGAGATTTGAAAACAGACACAAGGATCTTATAAATCTTAGCCCTGTATCACAAGCAGGGATAATGGACTGGACATGATGAAGGAGAAGTCTAAAACAGACCAGGTAAAAGGTATTCACTAAAACTTTTTATTTAGCAGCATAAAGAAGGCATGCTACATGTAAAACAGAGAGAGGTTTTATAATGAAAGAAGTTGAATCATTTTTTAGTCAGATCATACTTCGCAACTTCGCCACATATGATCCACATATATGTATCATATGCATTTTGCTTCTTATGATTTGCATAATGAAGTGAATTCAAATGATCCACAGCTGATCCACATATGATTTGTCTCATTTTATTGTATGCACATATGATTCACATATGATCATCATATGAAAGGCAATGCATAAGTGGTGAAATTACTTTTGTATAAAAAATTCATGTATATGTAAAAGAACCTTTTTGAATCCTAAATAGAAGATCGATGTAAACATATTAAAGATCCATAATCTTCAGTTACATACCTCTCTAAGAAGTGAACATACAGGTGTGGTCAGTGAAAAAATGAATGTCTTGAACTGATTGTCACTGGATTTAACAGCCTCCATAATCTGTTAAAATGTGTCAAGGGAAAATTTATAGACACTTCACATACATGTCGGCACTAAATACAAAATTAGAATCTATAAAATGTGGTAAAGGGAAATTTATTCAGGTTCTGCATACGAACACAGAAGTTTACTAAAGATGGTTTAATCCAAGAGTTGGTCACTTAGGCAGGACAAGGGAGGGAGGTAAATATAACCTCCCGACCATCTACCAGTAATATCACTTTCTGGGTCAATTCCTAAGGGGGTTCGAAAATATGCAGTTTACATTGCATTATTCAAAATAAATACTAGTACCTTGGTTTTTTTTAAATTTTAACAGTGCTGAACTGTGGTAGATTATTTGATTGATTTTATGCTGTTTAACATCCCTCTCCAGAATATTTCACTGATATGAAGACGTCACCATTGCCGGTGAAGAGCTGCAAATTAAGGCCTATGCTCGGCACTTGCGGCCTTTGAGCAGGAAGGGATCTTTATCGTGCCACACCTGCTGTGACACGGGGCCTCGGTTTATAAGGTCTCATCTGAAGGACCTCCGGTAGAACCTACAGTGATTTTATAAATAAATCAAAATATTGTGAGAATCAAGAAGTAATGTCTAGAAACAAAAAAATTGAAAGTATTAAGGTATATGTTTTTTCCTTGTCCGATTAGTCGTAATTCAAATTGAGAATAATGTCGAACTTGTACTTAAAAAATAAAAACACTGGTGATCAAACAATACAAAGTTGTTATCAATAAATAAGATAAAATTGCATGTCAAACAAATGTTCTGGTAGTGTGAATCCCTAATACATTTCTAAAAGTATGTTTCACTTTAGATTTATATACCGGTATAGATACTTGGATCTGCTCAAAATACTTTGTCTGTTCAATCAAGCTTTACAAACTGGTCCAGATCCAAATTCTAAAGCATATCTGGTAGTGTGGATGCTTTGTAACAAGCATTATCAATAAAGTTTAGTCACTATAATTCGGATTAGGTCACATTTATAATGTTACCTGGCACTGGTTTATCTCTAGAAAAATTAACATGTTCATTCACGTGGAAAGTGTTGATCAGATTCTTCTTCCAAAGCAACTTGTAAGTCTGATCACTTACTTGGAACCTGCTATAAGTGAACGTCATATTCAGCAACTTAACCATGTTTAATAGAACACATGTGTATAACTTTGGTCCAATAAGGGCTTACAGTCTATTGCGAATAAAATATTCCAATTATATTCATTCATGCGGAAAATGTAGCTTATATCCAGCATCTGAAGAAAGAAGATGGGGGGATAAGGCGGGTGAAGTGCCTATAGTGCGACAGATAAGTTAAAATCTCAATTAAATACGAATTTTATTTGATATTTCATCTAATATTAAAGTATTCTTTATGTAAAATCTCTACAATTTACAAAAATCTCACAAAAACAGAAAATATTTGCCTATGAAAAGCTTACACATACTAAAAAGAACAAAAAACGACCATTTTCTCGTACTTTAACAAATTTTTTTTTAATAAAAGTGGGTCTTCGCTCCATTTTATTGAAAGATGATCATAGAAGTTTGCAATAAAATACACATTTTTTGGTTTACAAAAATATGGAGCTAAGACCCACTATACCTTAAAAGTACAGTTTTATGACACAACATTCGCATCTTTCTGAGAAATTCCGTATATGTAGAATTTTAGTGAGGATTTAATTTTGGCATTTTCAGCGAGGTTGTTGAGATCGCTAAAATTAAATATCGCTAAAAATTAATTGCAATTAATTTGTTATGACTTCTTTTACATTCATTTCAAAATCGCTAAAATAACATCTCGCTAAAAATAAATTACTAGTTTTTCAGCGCAAATCGCTAAATTTGCGTCTCGCTAAAATTTCCACTTATACGGTACTTGAAGTCCATTAAGTCGCGGGTCATATCACAAACATGATTTCGCCATGAGTGATGTAGCATAGTGGTTAATTAATAACACGTTAGTCTCAAAGCAGTACATGTATGCTATTGATACGTCGGATTTTTATTGCTAGGATTCGAATCCCACGAATACCATCTATTAATTTTATGAAAGAAAATATTTTTACGAAATTTTTTTCTCTCAGAATTTTTTTTTCCCTCATAATTTCAAACATTTCAATAATAAGAAGTTAATTGAAACACTCAATTCACATATTGAATATGATTTCTTAATGTCGGACGCTATAGGCATTCTGCCCGCCTTGTTCCACCATCTTCTTTGGTGTTGTGCATTAGCTCTTTGTTGTGATTGGGTGAGTGGGGTTCTCCACAGTCATTTCAATAATAAAAATATTCCTTCCATGTCCTTCTTGTATCAAAGTGCTAGTCAACACTGGATACAAAACCTGGTTGAAATTTTATCAACGAAAGGAGTTGCAAAATGTCGACTTTAACTAAATCATTTATACCCTTGCAGCATCAACATCGCAAGTGAGTTAAGGCTAAATATGGGTATTTCTATGCAAATGAGCAAAGCAAAATTCATAAGTTGTATATTTTATGTACAGAGAAGGTTCAAATTGATTTTCTTATACATACTTAGTACCCACAGTTTGTTAATGCAACTGCACATTATGACGTCATATTGTGACGTCATTGTTCTCTCCCATTCAATGTATTAAATCACATCAACAAAATCGCGTCGGCGCAAGGGCATATCCTATCTAATTTAAAATAAACAATGTATAATATTAAGGAGAATATTCTTAAAAGTAATAAAATTGCTGCACAAATCCTATGCACGTTCTATATCGATAAAAAAATTAGGAAACTTACACTGGACTGTGAATTTTTACCCTGTTTAAGCTTAAAACTGCACGAATCGTAACTAAACAATTGCAGTGCCGACATTTGTGCAGCAATATCTTAAATCCTTGGAAAATCCAGCATCTTTTTAAACCTTGTTTCCGTAAAACAAAGTAACGTATGCCCTTGTGCCAAAGCGATCTTGTTGATGTTTCTTATAAACTTGTGTAGTAGAGGTCGATGACGTCATAATATGACGTCATAATGTGTACTGGCTATCGCATGTCGTTGGTACCAAGAATGTATTAGAAAACAAGTCTTAACATTTTCTATGCGGTAGGTAGAGCAATTGTGGAATTTAATTAGATATTTGCATAGAAACCTATGGTGGCATATTTCTGCCCCCTACATGCAAGATAAATTATGTTAACATGCAACATAATTATGTAGACATGCAACATATTAAGTCAACATGCTAGTTAATTATGTTGACATGCAAGTTGGCAATCTTATAAGAAAATATAAATTAAATATGGGCAAATTTACCTACTAACGCCTGTATCTGACATTTCAGATGCAATGTACAGCATAATTATGTAGACATGCGACTTATTTTAGTTAAAATGCGACTTATTTATGTCAACATGCAAGATAAATATGTAGACATGCAAATTATTTATGTCAACATGCGAGATAATTATGTCAACATGCAAGTTATTTATGTCAACATGCAAGATATTTGTGTTAACATGCAAGATATGTAAGTTGATATGCAA
>NW_026927425.1:0-7500 GCF_032062105.1 Saccostrea cuccullata | reverse complement strand
ACATACATACATATATATACATATATATATATATATATATATATATATATATATATATATATATATATATATATATATATATATATATATATATATATATATATATGTCTTTTCACATGTAATAAATATGTATAATTTGAATGCCCTTTCTTTTCTCTTTTCTCTTTCAAAATGATCAATTGAAAATGTTATTTTTTGGAAAGTAGGTAAAACTTTAAGGTCAAGGTCTCACTTGGGTTAAAAAATCATAGTATATTTAGAAAGTTTTGTGCATGTGAATATGAAAGCACCATCTCTTATCATTCAAAAGTTATGATCAAGGTTAAATTTATTGTGACAGATGCACATACTAGCTGTCAATAAGATGGATAGACTGACAGACAAATGAGATTTAGTGTCCCCTCCCTTTCCCCAAAATGGGGGACAAGAATGCCCTTGCTGTTCTTGAGAAGAAGATTTATGATGGAAAAAATCCCCTGCATATTTCTTAAAGCAAATCAATATTGTGTTTTTATGTCATTTTGTTTGTTGTTAAACATCCCTCTCAGGAATTTTTCACTCATATGGAGACGCCATTTGAAAAATAATGAGGACAAGTTAGATTTGAGGTCAACATTCATTTTAGGAGTTTTCAACCATTAAGACGTAAAGAAATATTAACTCGATCCTTCCCCTCACCCCTTCCCAGACCCCTGTTTGTTCATGTATGCAAAAAAAAAATTTTTATACAAATAGTTTAATGTGGTCCATCTCTGAATGATTCTCATTCCTAATTCTAGGAAGATATGTTGACACAAATTCATGAATAAAATGTCAAGTAATCTTATCATTGATGCACTTTTATTTAATTTAATGCAGTCATATTGTGAACATTTCCAGCTCATTAGGAGAGTGGGGATGACCTCTAGGGGTTCATAACCTTTATACCATTAAATTTACATACATATATATATATATATATATATATATATATATATATATATATATATATATATATATATATATATATATATATATATTGCAAACCTTAAATTTCCCTTGCTCCAATCGACATAAATGGGATAAATTATGAATCTGCTTTACTATGAATATTATGGTTATTCCAAAAACACTCGGCTTCATCTCTTCTATAGACACGCCTAATCCAAGTTTTATGATATACCTCACAGTTTACCATTATATGCTTTGCTATGTGCAATCTCACCTGTACATCCAGTTCCAGAATATCAGACTCCACTCCAGTCAGGATTCCAATGTTTGGTGTAGTTCTCCCGAAATCTCCGTGAACAAATTCTTTAATGTAGCTAGTGTTTAGTTAAGGTACATATATATTCAACACACCTGCATCAAGCTTTAATAAAAGCAAACTGCACGCTTAATACACATACGTGTACATATGGTAAAAACATTTCAAACTTGATTCTATATAGAAATGTCCTATGTTCCTTATACCCTATAATTTTTGCATTTCTTTTTTATTCTTTTTTAGAAAGGAGTCTAGAAATATCCAAATTCCTCATTTGATTTTTTATAAATACATGACCATACAAGGATACGTGCCCGCTTGTGTTGAGTGACTCAAAGTGAAATGAAGGTCATCTATTTTCTCCGCTGACATACTGTACACAATTCTCTCCCTTGTCGCCAGAGGGCGCCGGTGTAGGACTCGAATAGGAGTTTTTTGATAAATAATAAGATCCTAAAAATAGAATGCAAAGCAAATCACATTATTATATGACATTTAAACAATGATTATTCAAACTCATATTATACATCTTTTATTTCCCATTATTACATTTAGCAAAAAAAAAATACATTAAAAAATAACCATAAAAAAACCATGAAACTGGTATGAAAATGTGCCGATATATCTAAGGACGACCGAGTCAGTGAGTGTGATAACATAGATCAATGTTTAACTTACAGATGAATAAACAAGGTACAATTTTTAAAACTTTAAGACATTTGATTGAGGAGATGTCACATTTAATGTCCAAACCGTGTTTCATAGAATTTTACCCTTGTAATTAGTATTTTAAATCCCAAACGTTTGTCCATAGTCCTATATATAGAAGTTTAAACTCACTGGACGGGTGAGGTCTTTAAATAGCTCGTGCTGGTCAGTTTGGGCGTAGCAGGCACCATAGAAGGACACGTTGTTCCTTTGCCAGATATACCACGTCTTTCATTGTTATTTATCTTCATATGTACCAGAAATCCTACTCACTTCTGAGGTAAGAGTATTTTAGTTTAATGTTTATTTTAAGTAACAGTTTATCTGCAAATTCTGCCAAATTACTTCGCCGCAGTACATTTTTGGTAAAGTTGTTTGAAGTAAGCATATTGTTGAATTGTGTATATAATGTATTTATATTCAGTAGTAATGACGCGTCGTAAGCATTGTAGTAAGTAGCAATACTGTACTCGTAGTATGTTCGAAGTAGTAACAATTGTACATGTAATATGTGTTTGTACAGTCGCAAGTTGAATACTTGCAATATATATATTCTTCGTAAAATAGGCATGTCTAAAGTGTAAATATATGTTGAGTACAAAATATGAGTAAAATATGTATAGGAAAATATGCATATTAAGTATTGTATATGAAGTATATGTACATAATTTAACAAACAATTACAATATGCTTTTATTTTAAACATTCAATAGATCCTAGTAGTCCTAGTAGTTGTAAAAGTTCGAAGGAGAGATCCTAGTATATTTTCAGTCAGGAAGGACCAGACGAGGCAGTGCCGCCATTACGGGCCACAGCGCCATCCTTAGCAGCACAAGTGAAATAACATAGACTTTTAACTTTTATTATATCAAACAAATTAAAGAAAAAATAATGATGTAAAAATGTAATAAATATTGTAAATATATTTTAAAACATCTTCTCCTTATTTCTGACAAAAGATCTGTGACAGGAGATCTGATTATTTATTCTTTAAAATATTTTGTCAATATTTTTGTACATAACATAAAATACCAGTGAATAATCTGTCAATAAATAGTTAATTTTGGTATTTCATTCTGCTTCAATAAACTAGATATGTATCAGGATCAGTCGATAATATATATTCATGAAAACCTGGTACCAAAGAAATTGTCTTCATAACTTCATGGACACTTCATCTTTTATTTTTCAAATTTTGACACAATATAAATCACTGATGAATACAAAACACTACCTCGACACACTCTTTTATAAATACAGCACAGTACCTTGATTTCCTTAAGCTTGTTGAGTTGTTCCTCAGAGAGAGATTCTTTAGACCAGCACAGGGCAGAATACGTCTTTGTTTTCTCTATTTCACCTTCCTTCAGTTTATCTACATCTTTTCTGTGTATGAAAATGTGATAATGAAGGATAGGATTACTAACCTTTCATCACTAAGGTTCATGTAAAAACTGTTTTTCATACCTCAAATATTCCCATTTGTTGTCTTAATGAAAACGAATTGTAAATATTTTTCATTATGCATTGCAATAAAAAAAAATAAAAAAGATATTGCATTTAATTTTATCTTAATAATTTTTTAAGAAATTAATTGTTATTTTTTCCTCTTATCAAGGGTCAGTTAATCCATAGAACCCTAGCTACTGGCTGTTATTATTTTTACATTGTACTTAAAATTATATGTATATTTCATTTACATCTTACAATTCTTACTTGTCAACAATTTTTAAATCCCTGACTTTAATATCAGCTGACTTTTTTATTTAAAGTACCTTTAATTTTTAATTTGTTATCCAAATTGACTTTTTGTGGTTATAGAAAATATGTGTAGGATATTTTGTACAATAAATGTATTTCTTACATTAAAGGAAAAACCTGGATATGATAGGATTTTTTCTGCACCCCCCCCAAAAAATATTGTGTGGAAACCTGCCAAGAGCCAGTACAATAAGTGTAAGTTAATAGAATAAAATTAAAGTACCAATTTTGACTTCAGTTTTATAAAATATATATATTGCCTTCTGTATTTCCAGGAGATCTTTTGCTGAGAATTCAACTCGATGTGGATCATCCATTTCTACAACAAAAGGCCTTCCTGAAAACAGGAAAAGAGTTTTTTAATAAACAAAATCACATCACTATTATTAATAAGTTTACAAGTAGAATTGCAACTCAATTAAATAGAAATTATGTCAAGCTTCATAATGAAAAGAAATTCCCTCTTCCATGTATTTGGGCATTATTCTTGATAATTTATAAGCCCTGTATAATTTTCTTGAAAAGAACTATAGAAATATTCCCTTAATCAAAAACATCTACATATAAAACAATGATAACAGGTTTTTTTACAAAAATATAACACCTAATACAAATTTTCCTATACTTAACCTTTTCCTAACATTCTTACATCCACATCTTCTCGTCCTGATGAAGAAAAACGTTGCTCTGGAAAAATATTAAAATCAAAGTACCATTATTACGTGTACTTTCAAAATTTGCTAGAGGCCTATTGGTTACAAAGCTCACTAGAATCAAGTGCAAATTTTTTTCTGATAGAGGAATACATCAAATCCAAGTGTAAGCTTAAGACTTGATTTTAACAATTTTGGTGTACATCAGTACACATATAACGGTATTTATTTACAATTTAAAGTTTTTTTTTCTTTTTGATAACTCTTTAAATATTAAGCATGTTAATTTTTCCATATTTACAACTGAATGAGGAAAGTGCTTTATGAACTGTCAGCTGTCATAATGTTTTTAATATTATATACTGTACACATGTATCGTATCAGTCGGGAACTATGGAAATAAATGTGATATGCCTTTATATGAATTTGTGTAGTTTGTTGAGTTTGCCATGTCATTAGATATAACTTGAAGTTGAAAACTTGGGATAATTTATTCACTTTGATGCTTGAATTTTTAAAAATACGAGGGTTGTCGGTAAAGTTTGTGGACAACATTGATAACAACTGAAAAACATTAATAAAATATATGAAACTATTATTTTCATTAAATTAACGTTTCATTTTATTATTAAACAAATTTTCAACAAAAACAAAGCGCAAAATTTAGCATTAATTGTAAACAATTCAGATGCAGGGAAGCTCTACTTCGCTTTATCCGAGAAAAAAAAAAAACCTTAAATGTATGGATTTTGGATGTAAGAAACATGACGTTGTGTATCGCACTCATGAATAATGTTATAATTACTCTAGCTCTGAATTTTGTATGGTTCATTGCAATTGATTCTCTAAAATAATTTTATTCATGCATAATTATAAAAAATTCGATAAGTTTAATATCATAACTTGCATGACTTTTAAAACACACAACTAAAGAACAGACATTGCCCTATCGGCTATCACTTATTTGTAAACAGTATTTCACCCCCTCCTTTTTGTGCTACAATCAAGTAAAATCATATAAATAAACACCAAGTCTGTACTGTTCGTTTATACAAAGGTCTCGGACAAAAATGGAATTAAAAAAAAATTATAATCTCTGCACAAAATTCTAATTTTACAAAAACGCAAGCCGTTACGATATCCCTATGGCAGAATGTACTAATAATTGACCCGATTCTAAAACGAAAGTAGAACTTTTACACGTGGTTGACATGTATGTTCCAGAACAACAAGCACAAAGTGTGCATTAATGGGAAAAGTTAATTCAAGTTATGATTTATTTTATTTTGTTTTTTAACTGACTGACCGCATATAACATGTTTAAGGAGTGGCGCATAATATTAGAAGCCATATGCCCATACTTAAAACTGTTTACATGTAGGCCTACAATGAAAAAAGAAGGTCATGTATATATTTCATTGACTGAAAATCACACTGCATAAGATTTATGTCATGTAGTGTACAATACTTAAACCTTAACAAATAATTTAAAAAAGAGAGAGAGAGAGAGAAAGCTAGAAAGCGATACAATGATATAAAATTCTCAGGGAGGACATCGGAGAACTAGAGCGCGCTGTCTACATAATATATAAAAAAAATAATTAAAGATGCTTCAATTTAATTATTTAACCCTGTCACATTCTTCTATAAAATAACAAAGTGTACGCTTAAGACTAGATTTTATGACAAATATTGAATACCGTCTTGTTAAAATGAGAGCTTAATTTAAAAGTAAATGGAAAGGGGGGGGGTGTTTTCAACTTAATGTGCTCATGCATTTTCAGTTCTCCACACGGTAAAATAAATTGATATTTACAACCATTGACTGTATTGAAGTATTAAAGATACCCACAAAAAGCTTAATTTGATGACAGTACACAGACATGTGAGAAAAAATATGAGATGAGATTTTTTTTTAACCTTTATGAACAAATTATAAACTTTTTTAAAAAAGTACTTGGGAAGAAAAACCACTGCAAATACAATAGAATAATTTTCCTCAGATAATGTCATCTACGTGTAAGGAGAAATTTAAAGAAAAAACATAAACCGCGACATTTATGAAAGCTTATGTTAACATTATGGTCTAAAAATAATTATAATGAAATTAATAGCTAAAAACTGAAAACAAATTAATAAAACGTGACTTTTTTATTTAGAATAATTTATTTTGTAATTGACTGTAATGAATTTGTTAAAATACTTAAAAAAAAAACAAATAATCATTTCTCAGGCTATTTTAATCCATTCCCAGGTTAAAAACAATGACCACAGTAATTATCAGTAAATCTCAGCATCGACAGTACCTCAACAGTAATTATCAGTAATTCTCAGCTGCGACAGTACCTCAACAGTATTTATCAGCATTTATCAGACTCTACAGTAAAAGACGACAGTAATTATCAGTATTTATCAGCAACAGCTAAAATTATCAGCAACAACAGTAATAATAACAGTAAATATCAGTAATTATCAGCAAGAACAGCACCATATCAGTAATTATCAAACATTATCAGTAAAATTTGGGATTCTCAGCACTTTTTTCGTCCAGTTGTGTGATGAACCTACAATAATCCAAAATGTCAACCAGAAATGAATAATGAGTATTATTAGTCCTTTGCAATTTAAAAGAACAAATTCAAATGTATATCAAACTTGGTTTGGTTTGAACATATTTTATTGTTAAGATGTTACAACAAAAGGATTGGACACAAGTACTTAATACTTAGAACGTCCTCTCCTTTATAACAATTAATTACACAAAGTTTTGTTCAGAAATTAATTTACACTGGAACCAAAGGTCAATAAGATTATTTAACATAGGTAATGCATGTACAGAATTTAAAAATTGATGTAGTATGTACAAACGAATAAAAATACTCAAAAACGACCAGATCTCTTGATAAACAATTGCACATTTAAAAATAAACTTTCATTTTCAGAAATACTGATTGAATTATCTCCCCATAATAGAACATGAGTGTCTACAATACGTAAGTTAATCATTCTAAAAATAGCATTGAACAATTCGTTTCTTGGAGCAGTGTATTTCGTACAAGAGAAAAAGAAATGATATGCGTCTTCTATTTTTCAACAAGTGCATAATGGACTGTCAATAATATTACATCTAAA
>NW_026927424.1:0-30876 GCF_032062105.1 Saccostrea cuccullata | reverse complement strand
ATAAAACGCATTTTTCATTGTTAAAAAGTACATGAAATACGTCATTTTTACCAAAATGACGTCATGATTGACAAGTTCATCGAGATCAGTGATTTGTTTAAAACCAGCTGTATGGGATTTAACTAGCAACTTTGTAATGCATTGGTAAATTTTATTGTTGTTTATTATGCTAATACAGTATAAAATTCGGAAATTATTTCATTTTCGGGTAATATGATGAATGCATAAAAGTAAGATTTTTGTGTGACGTCACAGTAAACTTTCCCTGTATAAATTAGGCCCCGCCCCCTTTTTCTAGCCTTAACAGTGCTGCGCTGTCCTGTGGAGCTTTCTGCACAAAGTTTATCCAAATTCTCTAAAACACCTGTCTTTGTCAAAAAATGATGATTTTGTCTGATATGCAACCACCGACAATGATGTCCAAGATTCCACAAGAGTAGAAAAAGGCAGTAGGACCAAACATCCCATATGAAATGTTGAGCACCTTACTGACCTCCCCTGTCTTGGACAATCACAGATCAGTGCCAAGCAACCAGACAGCAGATGTTCATTTCCAAAAGCTGAAGGAAAAAAAGAAAGTTTTAGAGAGTATTACGTTGATTAAGCAACAGATGATTATGAGCAGATGAAAACAGTATATAAAAAAGAAAACAAACAAAAAATGATACAAACTATGAATCAGTTGATTGTATACCTTTAACTTGGCTGCTTTTGACTGCAATATTGATGACAACTGTATATTGTTTTCTGAATGCTCACTTTCTCTGCTTCTGGTACAAATTTGTTCACTTCTGACTGGCAACTGGCCTGAATTTTTTAAGTCACCCATCCAGGCTACAACTGCATGCATCCCCACAATCCGCTTAATATGAGCCACTAAAAAAATGAATTTAAAAGCATTTTAACTTCAGTTCACATTCATAATTAATAAAATATTGTGTCAAATTAATAAGTAATTGCGACAACTCTAATTACAAACACCAAGTAGCTTAACTTTTGAGAAATTAGGCATTTCTTTCCTACTAACAATAGTGTAATCTGAACGATCAAATGTTAAAAACATACCTTGGTTTTTGAACTCCATTTGACATTTAAGATAACAGGATAGGTGGGGAATGGGTTCTATGTTACCTACAACATTATATAAAGAGTCAAAATTGATATTGCATAAATTCTTGACACACATCAATTGCACACATTATGTCATACCCTTTGACAACCTGAGCAGGTGCCCCCTCCCCCTTTTTAATTATTTAAATCCATTTAACTTCTCTAAAATATAATTTTATCCATTAATTTTTTCAACAATTAGCATAATTAGTTCCAAATTATCCGAAAAGTGCCAATAAACTGATTAATACGAGTTTTGACCTTTGACCTGATAGGACACAGACTACCAATTATTTTGCTATACATTCCTTTATAACATAAAAAATATTTTTAAAAATTACACCGGCTCAACTTACCTGAAACTTGGCACAGAGTAAGACCATTTCAAGTCCAAAAATTTACCAAGTTCTCAGGAACATTCATAGTCTGCAAGTCCTTTTATGGCATCGCAAATAACCCCTACCCTGCTTTTTTCACTTTCTCTTCGAGGAAAGGGTAAATATGGGCCTCTTTACACCCTTCCTACTACGCACTAAAAAGCAAAATTTCCCATTATTATCATTTTTATAATTTTTTTCAGACCCTCTCCTTTCCATTTATGCCCAAAAATAACCGCTTTCTACTCCATAAACACCCCAAAGAATTTTTAAGAAAAAACCTCTATTTTTAAACTGGAACTACTTGAGTGGTCAATGAAATAGGGGTAAAATTAGTAGTCTGTAACCTTGAGTGTACAATTAGGCCTACTTAGCAGGGACCTTCATTCCCTGTACCTATATACAAAACTTTATACAAACGCACGTGGATAAGGATAGTCTAAAAGGTATATTCTTTGTTATTTGTCATGTATTAATCGTAACCATTATCCACATCTTTTTAGTTGCTTTATTTGGACATATATATTGAACCCGCCTTTTTCAAGATGGCGTCAAAAAAAAAACGCAGACTTTTGTTTTCAATTTATTTCCACGAAAAGAATGTTTGTGCCTATTTTATTGTTATTTTATAAAGCACGTAAAAAGTAAAAAAATTCATTGGTAATAGCATGGAAAAATTAACTATTAGGATTTTTATTTGTATTGCTTTGTGCAATCTTACGTAGGCCACCTTTTTTTCTTTGTCCAGACAAGGTGTAGACACTAAGCAGACGGTTATAAAAAAACCCTGCATGGGGAGAATATTTATAATCAGTTTCACTGTTTCCCAATCTTTGCATCAAGTTCCTTGGATCTTTGCATTAAGTTACTTAATGCAAAGATCTATGCTTTAAATAAGTTAACTACAATGCCAAACCAGTTATTTTGCCAATGCCAAAACAAGTTATTTTGGGTTTTTAGACTGATTCATTGTTTTCCATTTTAATTGGTAGAAACCTATTTTCTATTACAGTGGGAAAAAACCATAATTTGTACTTTTATTTCACATATATTCTGTTAAACACATAATTATTTACAAAGGGAAACAGAGAAAGGTGTAGTAATTTTGCATTTGTTCGATGGGCGCTAACAGGATGTTCACTGATGGCCAGATAACAAAAGATTGAAATGAACTTGAAATGCAAAGCACATAATGAAACACAGAAACAAGAATTAAGTAATGCAAGGTCACAGAGTAGAAGAGCTTCATATCTTCAGCACTGCGCGCATTAATTTTTCGTTTGACTGCTTCTCAAAAATTTGTTGATTAAATTTCCCATCAGTGACATACAGTGTTTTAAAATAGAACCCTTAGCTTCTTGTATTGTATCACTTTGTCTAACATACTCCTTTTAAGCTCACCTGAGCAGAAGTCTCAATGGAGTTTTTATGATAGAAATTTCTTCGTTGTCTGTGGTCGTTGTTTACAATTCACAATTTCATTTTCTTCTTTAGAACCACTGGGCTGAGTTTAAAAAAAACTTCCCCAAAAGTTATCTTGGGCAAAAGGAATTCCAGTTTGTTCAAATGAAGGGTCACGCGGCCACGCTTTCTTACAGGGGCGATAATTAAGCTTTTATGAAAAAAAATATTGACACTAGTATCAATTAAAAATTTTCTACTCAGGAACCACTATGCTTGAAATCATAAACCTGATGTGGAATCACTGTCAGGTATTGTGCATTAAGACTAAACTAGAAAAATAACACTTTAGGGATCAATTTTATAACATTTATCCATAAAACAAAGTATAATTAAAAGGGACTTTTTAACGCGCAAGAAAAATAACGTAATGTTTCTGCGTACTACGTCATCAGTTTCAGAGAGTGGTGATATGGATTCAGAAAACCACAGTGTGGTGATCCGGAAAATCGGATCAAACTCTGGAAAATTAACAGTAACAAAAACAAGGAAATTGATGGGTATATAATAAAAGTTTTTCACAGGAATACACTGGGAAAATCTTCTTGTAAAGAACATAAAAGCCAGGATTAGTCATATTTATATAAAAGCTATCTCAGGTAGCATCAGGTAGTTGAAAGCATAACCGGACATAAACAATACCAGTAAACAAACCATACAATGAAATATGAAATTGCCGATAAACAGTACCAGAACCAGTACCAGAACTCTACTCTCCATTTTTGCAAATTAATATTTTCTTTGAAATATTTTTTTTTCAAATAAGCCTTTCACAGATTCTTAAAAATTGTCTCATGTAGATAAAAACGCGACTTTTCAGTATGCTAAACATTCTATATTCTGACGTCATTTTCGGAGTTAATACATAAAAAAAATTACAAAGTGACGTCAAAATATGTAACCGTGAAACGGTTAATTTTTTATTAAACAGTTTTCAGGACTTCTGAAATGCCCCTCGTATCTTCTTTTCAAGAACATCAATGTTGTGATTGTTCATATTTACACTTTTAAAATACTGATTAACTTTTCTAGCTCAGGTTCTAGAAGGTTCAACGAAAACTTGTTAAATAGTATTCCTGTCCTAGCATTTTCTCTCCAGAAAAAAATATTAGAAGCTTAGGAAAAAAGGACTTTCTTTCATATGATGTAGAAACCTTGGGTAATGGTCATGATTATAAGTAAAAGGTCATTCGGAGAAAAAAAAAATGTATTAGTATAGCCCGTATATGTACAATATTAGAAACCCAAGATTTAACAATGAAATATATAGTAAAATGGAATGGATAAGTAAGCTTTGTGAGCATGCTAATTGAACCATTGTCCCATATAAAGGGCACCTAAAGAGAAAGATTTTTTTGATTTGCAGAAAAAATAGTTATTTATCAGAAACATGAACTTGCATAAAACTAGTAGTCATTATTGTTAACTTTAATCACGATTTCCTTATTAACATTGAATTCTTTTTTGTCTTTTTTGATATTATTGGGGAGGTGATGTCTTCTATGTACTCTCCTCGACTTAAATGTGGGGTATGTGCTGATTTAAGTATTCTCCACTCGCACTGCAAACAATGTGGGAATCTATGTGAAAATTGTTCAGGACTTCACAGCAAAGGGAATGCCTTCAAAAATCATAATGTGGTGCCCTTAACTTTTTCAGATGGAATGGAGACGTCTTCAATCAAAGTATGTTAATTCATAAACAGATATTTGAGATTGAAAATTACTATCATTATTTCTAGGCTAAAATCATTTTCAAAACGTTAATTAATTTGTATTGTCAGTTAAGATATATATACTAAATTGCTTTATTTTTTTATCGTGAAAATGTAAAATAAAAGGAAATATTTTCAAAAAAATCACGTAAAACCTCAAGATACCTTTGAGGACATTATTCAATAAGGTGTGTTTGTTTTCAATATTTTTCCAAAAATGAGTGTCGTTTTTTTCCTCATATAAGTTTTTCCTTTACTGTAAACGGTAATACTCAAAAATATGATCGACGGACAGATATATATTACATGTACATGTTTGTATTATTTTATTGCTTCTTTTTTGTAATAAGGTGGAACCGTCCACACAACTAGATCACCTTGATAGTACCCCCACCGCCACATGTATAACTACGGCTGATCTTTTATCGACTGCAACAAACGCCCCAAGACCTGCTTATGCTCCATCTACTTCATCAAATGATACTCCAACACCTCATAATGTGCCATCTACTTCAAATGCACCCAATACACCAAAGAAAAAAGGTGTCAAACGGAAAGCTACTTCCGTTAATGCCCCAACATCTCATAATGTGCCATCTATTCCAACAAATGCCCCAACATCTCATAATGTACCATCTACATCAAATGCACCCAATACACCAAAGAAGAAAGGTGTCAAACGGAAAGCTACTTCCGTTATCATGAAGGAAATGAAGAAAGCTGCTTGTCCTCAATCTAAACATCAATCTAACACGGTTGATTTATGCTGCCAGGATTGCGATCAAGCAATATGTTCGCAGTGTCTGACAACTGCCCATACTGATCACAGAATTGGAGATATTACCGATTTTTTCGGGAAGAAAAGAGCTATGATAGAAAGTGATTTAGATCTCATCCAGAGTCATATCCAGCAAAGGGAGGAAGCAAAAAAACAACTGGCCGAAGATCTAAAAAAGATGGAACAAGCTTCAGAAAACGTGGTGAAGGAAGTTAAAGATTTCGCTGACAAGGTGCGATCAACCATTCTAAAGAAAGCAGATGACCTGAAAGCAAGTACTAAAGAAACAAAAAAGAGGATCAATTCAAGAAATGGCGAGTTTGTCAAAGAAAATCAAAAAACTAGAAACCTTGCGTAAAAAATATCAGGATGAGCTAGATTCTAAAGATTTAGCAGAGATCCTGTTCAGAAAAGAAACAGCGTTCTCGCTCGATACCTACGAAAATCTCCCAAGTTTGTTCAAAATTACACCTGCAGCGTTTTTTCCAGCGGAATTAGACCAAGACATTATGAAAAGTTTTGGAACCATTGTTTCTGAAACAATGCAAGTGGAACCTATTGCGTTTAGGCCACCATCTACTCCAATAAAAATGTCAGGGAAAAAGAAGAAACAGACAGCTCAAAGCAGTACGCCATTGCCTGTCCCGACAGCCACTTCTGCCTCTGCTCAAAATCATGAAATATTGAGTTTTATTGGAAAAGAGCTTGGAATGAACATTGTTCAACAATGAAGAAGACAAATGGGAATTTTTTTTTCCAAATTGAAGGAGTTTGGTAAAAAAGAAAAATCCTTTACCCCAGTTCTCTCTAATCAAATGCTTGGTAAGCAGATTGTTCAAAAATGATGAAAAGAAATGGTACTGAATAATTGGAGCAGCTTGGTGGGATCAGAAAAATCCTATTCTCCCTCACTGTATTGATAATCAAATAGTGCACACTTGGCCGCAGTAGACAAAATTATCTTGAAAATGATGAAGGTGTAATATGACAAATGTATCACAATAAGTAGGCAGAATAGAGAGGGGGATGAAAGTTTTGAAAGAAAAAGAAAGAGAGAGGTGATGTAAATTTTGAAAGAAAAAGAGAGAAAAATTGAGATTTTGGAAAGTTTTAGAATAATTTATATTTGTTTTACATTCTTACTGCCAGAAAATATGTTTTCTTTCTTTTTTTTTTTTTTTTTTTTTTTTTTTTTGGGGGGGGGGGGGAGGGGTTATTTCTAGTTGCTCCATTTAACTTCATGTATATTAATTTGTTTTTGACTCTGTTGACCTATATACTGAACTTTATAATAAGATTAGGAAGAATATTATCAATATTTATGTGACTTTATATTCACCCGCTGATTAAGCAAGTTTGTATTTCTATATACATGTATACTTTTTAACGTTTTCATATTATACTTACATATACCGGTAAAAGATATTTTCATGTACAATGTAATAAATATATAGTTTCAAATAAAGTTTCATTATACTTGATTATTTGTAAAGGGTTATCAACACTATTTGCAGAGAAAAAAAAATTGAATTTACTCCAGGGCATAAAATTATTGAACTTGCAATCGCAGTTTCATTTATTAATATTTTCTGCTTTAGTGATAATGATTTACTTTCCAAGTTCTGTTCAATCTGTTATTTAAAATGAAAACAAAATATTTGGGAATTACATATATAAGATATCATAAATCTACTTTAGACTACTTATTTAAAGAATTGTTTTTAAATAGTGTACCTGAAGGAAAGTATGTAGACTGATTGATAGAAAAGATCTATAACTGCAGCCTTGAAAATAAAAAAAAATGAAAATGCAAGATTAACTTCAAAAACTTTATGATTGTCTATGTAAAATCAGTGAAATTGATAAGTAATATGAATTAAAATTTTATTAAAGCAGCTTTACTTTTCATGGTTTATCATTTTATTTTCAATAACAACACCATAATTACATGTACCTTTTGATAAACAAAAAGATAATTAATTCGATCTTTTCTTGGATTATGTAAAGAAAGAACTTTTTCCTATGAAATTCTGAAAGATGATACGTTTCTTACTATAAAATAGCCGAATGGTATTAAGGTGATGTGTCTTATTCTGAAATGGCCTAACAGTAGAAAGATGATACGTTTATTACTATGAAATGGCCTAAAAGTATCAAGGTAATATTTTCTTATTATGAAATGGCCTAAATTACAGTAGAGATGACACGTTTCTTTCTCTGAAATGACCTAACGTACGGTATGAGTATTTGTTGGTATGTCAGTAATAGTACAGGAAATAAGCAAATAAATCGCCAAAATTTGCACCTGTTGAAGAAACCCGCTATAATGTGCATATCCTTTTCAGAATATTGCGTGTACCAGTTTAAAATCCTAGTACCTTCAGATGTTCTTAAACAAAAAACCTTCAAATATATACTACGATAGACTAGTTATAGTGGCATGTTTCTGCCCCTACATGCTAGATAAATTATGTTAACATGAAACATAATTATGCAGACATGCAACATATTTATGTCAACCTGCAAGTTAATTATGTTGACATGCAAGTTACCAATCTTATAAGAAAATAAAAATTAAATATGGGCATCTTTTTTATTAACACATATATCTGACATTTTAAATGCACGATGCAACATAATTATGTAGAAATGCGACTTATTTATGTCATCATGCAAGACAATTATGTCAACATGCAAGATAATTATGTCAACATGCAAGTAAATAATGTTAACATGCAAGATACTTATGTTAACATGCAAGATAATTATGTAGACATGCAAGATATTTATGTTCATATGCAAGATAATTATGTTGGCATGCTACTTATTTATGTCAACATGCGACTTAGTTAGTCAACATGCGATATATTTACATACATATGGTGGCATTTTTCTGCCCCCTACATAATATCTCGCATGTTAACATAAATATCTCGCAAGTTAACATAAGTATCTCGCTTGTTGACATAAATACGTTGCATGTACATGTATGCATATTTAAGTCGCATGTTGACATAAATATCTTGCATGTGTTCATAATTAACTAGCATGTTGACATAAATATCTTGCATGACAACATAATTATCTCACATGTCAACATAAGTAAATCGCATCTTCTCATAATTATGTTGCATCTTGCATCTACGATGTCAGATACGGGCGTGAGCACAGGATTTTACCCATATTTAAATCAGATTCCCTTAAAAGATATATTTTTCTTGTATGTTGACATAATTTTCTTGCATGTTGACATAATTTTCTTGCATGTGAACGTAGTTTATCTTGCATGTAGGGGGCAGAAATATGCCACCATACATACAAGATAATAAGTTGCAAATATCATACATATCTTGCATGTTGACATAAATATCCTGCATGTTAACATAATTATCTTTTATGTTGACATAACTAAGTTGCATGTTGACATAAATAACTCGCATGTTGACATAATTCTCTTGCATGTTGACATAATTATCTCTTATGTTGACATAAATAAGTTGCATGTTGACATAAATAAGTCGCATGTCTGCAAAATTCTGTTGCATCTTGTATTTTAAATGTCAGATGCAGACGTTAGTGAGTAAATTTCCCCATATTTACTTTGTCAAATTGTTTGTTGACATAGATATGTTGCATGTCTACATAATTATGTTGCATGTTAACATAATTTATCTTGTGTAGGGGCAGAAATATGCCACCATAACTAGTTGTTAAATTCCTCCTGTTTTACATTATCAAAAATTATAACAAAAATTTCCAAATATGTCATTTTTTTCTCAGATTTCAAAATAGTGTTCAAAACAATGTTGCATATATGTAGTATATGTCTTTAAGGTCAAGAACAATAACTCTTCATGCACATTTCAACATGCAGTGTACATGTAGATATGAAATAAAATCATAATTTCCCGAATAAAGTTCCATACTTTTTCATAACAACATTTTCTACATGCTATGTATTAATAGGTTTATAAAACTAATTTTCTGATAAAAAAAAATTGCATAAAACTGAAAAAAAAATATATACGTCGTACAAAAACCTTCAAGCTATATAAGTTGAACATATAAAGGGGAAGCTCACTTTCATAACTTCACGTTATTTTAGTGGTAGAGTGTTCGGTTTGTTTTGAGAGACCCAAGTAACCCAAGTTACAATTTTGCAAACCATGATTTCAATTTTAAAATATTAATCTGAAATCAATAAGAAGGGTGAATAAGGTTTATGGGATACCTAATGCTTCTGATACTTGTACATAAAATCATATTTTGTTTGTGAACTAAACATGAAACATTGAAAAGGGCATGGACACAGTTTCAACTAAAATTTCAAAATTTATTTTTCCATTTTTACAAATATTTAACTAGGGTCTTTCTATTGATCATCAAAAATTTGAACGCCAGTTGTCCACATACAATACAGATTTAGAGTTCCAAACCTTTGTTATGTAAACAAAGATAGTGTCGTGTTTTTGTTACACAGGTTAATAAACTAATATATGTTCGCTGAAAGTTGATAATTTCAAATAAAATTGAATTTTAAATACAATTTGACAGTTATTATTGATTTGCTGAACTTCATTTAAGCATTGAATTCATATTTTGGGATGTCTTCGGTCCTACAACTCACCTGGCCGTGCCGCCAAATTGAATACCGCGCGTTAGCGCTGTATGATAATTTGTCGGCACGGCCAGGTGTGTTATACATGTAGGACCAAAGACATCCCAAAATATGAATTCAATGCTTATATTTACATTCTCTAATTTTTCCTCTTCATAATTGCTTATTTCGTTAATCTTAATGTGAATTTAGCGCCCTTCAAAAATGACTTGGTTAATAGACGTAAGAGCCGTTTGTGACGTCTGATGACGTTGCAAAGTTAAATAACGCAAACAAACATTGCAAGGGGAGAAAATGACAAATTAATTTTAAACGCAATTTGAAGTTTTTTACGTCAATTTAACAGGATTATAGTATCTAATTAAAATGTGTCAAAACATGTGCAATTTGGTGTTCCTAGATTATAGAAAATGAATATAGTTCCTACTGTGTATTCTATCGCGCGGTGACAAGGTTTCGCGTGTGTTATAGAAATTTGAATGTCGTGGATTTCTAATGAATTTCATAAGGAAATAGACACGGAATGTAAATATTTTGCTATAAATATGATATTTTCTATATGTACAAGTAAACAAAAAACAGGGCAAGAGCCTTGTTTACATTATGAAGAACTTTAAGTTCTGTATCTTAAGCTTGTTTGTTAATCAACATATGATGTTCAAAGATTTGCTAATCAATAGATGATGCCTTAGGTAGGAATTGTAAACATTAAAATTGGTTTTAAAAAATCAGTTGAAACTGTGTCCAGGCCCCTTTAAGGTAAAGTTATCATTATTGAAATGTACGAGGGGCGTTCAATAAATAATGTCACTGGGGCTCGGAAAGAAACAAAAATCGCTTTTCTATGACTTAGTTTTAATGATTTCACTAAAATATTCTCTTTCAATTAAATCGCATATCCGTAACATTTTCATTCAATCTCGAATTGTTTTTCGAACACATTCTTGAGTATGACCCTTCGTATAGTGGAAGTATAGTGGAATATGGCAGATCCTATGATATGGTGTACTTGTTTTTTTCTTTCTGATAGATGTTTTTCTAAGTTTAGGAAATGAAACTAGTCAAAGGTTGTAAGATCTGGCAAATTTTGTTGGTGTGACAAAACATTTACTTTCTGTTTTTCTGCAAAACTCTTCATGGCCTGTGGGTTTGGCCGCCGACGTGAAGACATTTAATGTAGTGTATTCCTCATTCAGTTTCCTTCCTCTCAAAAATCTTTCAATTTTTGCAAATAAAATTGTTTTCTAGACTTCTTCAGATATTTGAACTTCCTCCCTGAATATGAATTTGAAGAACAAGACCGCTAAAATTGAAGAAAATACCATATAAAACTGTTTTATGCTCCTGCAATTCTTTGCTCTTCTTAGGCCTTTGCAGTTTTGTCAAGTGCATCTTATTTCAAATTTGTTTTTAAGGGATTAAAAGAAAATGGATTCAAGTTTCATTATCTGTTAGAATTTCACACAAACGTGGATAAGTACAATTTTTGATTTTTTTAAAGAATTGTTTGGATATTCCTTGTTGAGTCAGATAGAAAGAAAAACACCTCTAATCACGTTGACTTGTTTATCTAGACAGATCATTTGAAAACACTGAATAACATTGCATTACATTGACGTTACCATGACGTCATAATTAAGATGACGTCATCATAGGAATATTTACTTAATGTCACATGCACTTTAATGTTGCATATGGGAAGATTATCATCAACATACTCCGGGCCGCAAAATGTCAACAATCACAATTTACAATGATAGAAAGTTCATATTTCTCGTTGGGTTTTACAAAAAAAATTTAATTTGAAAGTCTTTCGCTCATCCTCACTTTGGAATCTGACTCGTTTAGTTCAAGGGGATATAATTTCGTTATTGAACGGTTTGATATAGTTCCGCTACTAAAACGTAGGAGTGCTGATTTTGTGAGTCCATTTCCACAAGTTATGAGATCCACCACTACAGCAAGTTTCTTATTGATGTGATTTGTGAAATCATCACGGACTTGGACGACGTCTCCAGTTTTGATTTTGTTGTATGTAGATCCTGTCCTTCGGATTTGGTGATAATTGAGTCAGATAGAAAGAAAAACACCTCTAATCACGTTGACTTGTTTATCTAGACTGATTATTTGAAAACACTGGATAACAATGCATAACATTGACGTTACCATGACGTCATAATTAAGATGACGTCATAATAGAAACATTTACTTAATGTCAAATGCACTTTAAAATCACATATAGGAAGTTTATCATCAACATTCCTACACGCTGTCGTTTTCACTCATTTTTCAAAATATAGGGTGACCTGTGAGTATTAAACATTTTTACTATAAAATGTTTATTAAAAACAGTATGAACTATTTACAAAATGATCCTTATCATTTTTGCTATGTGTCTTAAAGTCAATAGAACATAATCAGTGATAATTTGTTAAAATTTCGCAAATTTACATCGGTTGTCGTAAGTCATTGTTGCCAAGGACGGTACCCATTTTTGATGCCCATTATATAATTTTTGTTTATTGAAATCTACATGTTCACCTGTCTATAAAACAGGCATTGGTTGCTGTAACTTTCACATATTTCAGTTAATATATTTTTGGAATATTAACAAGTTTTACAGCTGCTTTAATGAAGCGTTTAATTTTACTCTAGCTTACTGATTCTTGACCATTCAATTTTAATGCAGTGTCTCGAATAGTCCTTGTTTTCCAGCTTCCCACGATGAAACAATGAGATAACAAACTGTTATCAATTCATTAAAGATTCAATAATGAGAGAAATGAGAGAAAGTCAAGCTTTATGTCATATGACTACTATGTTGTATGCCATCGAGCTAATGACATTACTTATTGAACGTCCCTCGTATGAGATTATGAAAAACATAATTTTTTCCTGAAAATTTTCTTGATAAAATTGTTGTTCTAGTTAAAAAAAAATGTGATATTCAAGGGTTGAGTAAGAACGCTAGCAATAAAAATCCTGAGTATCATTTTCCTTTGAAACTTACACTCTAACCACTACACTACACCTCCTATAATGGCATTTATATCATGTTTGTGATATGACCTTTGGCTATACGGACTTTAATAAAACAATTTTCGGAAAAAATGTAAATGTTTAATTTTAAGGTATCATGTGTCTCTGTTCCAATTTTTTAAAAACATTTTTATTCAAATTTTTATAATTAACTTTCAAAAAAATGTGGCGAAGACCCACTCATATTTTACACTTTATTTAAAAAATACTAACACATAAAAATCAGTTTGAAATAAATAATACTTTATTCACATAATATCTAAATTTGCAGACTCTGATTATCATGCAAATGGTTGAATATTTTAAGTCAACGATTATTTGTAGAAATATTTGTGTCTTTATGACATATTTTCATTTTACATAAAAACAGTGTATATTATTAGCAACTACAGGTATACTTCGGTATCTCGACATCGGATATGTCGACAATCTGGGATTATTATCGTCATCCGTCCGCGGCCCCGGCTTTATTATACACCCCGCTTGAAAAGCGGGAGGGTATATAGTAATCGTTTATTCCGTCCGTCTGTACGTCTGTCCGTCCGTCTGTTACGCTTTAGGGTACCCATCTCTTATCCGCAACTCCTCTTATACCACTGAGTGAAATTTAATGAAACTTTCACAGAATTTTTATCACATATTGCCATTGTGCAACTCCTATTTTACTTTTTGATCTGACACATATTTTGGGTGTCCCGACCACGGCAAAACATGGACTTTGTCATCAGTTATAACGATATGGGAGGAGGGGGTATCATTTAGTGAGCTCATTGCTCACAGTACCTCTAGTTTACTATATAAATGATTTGCAAAAACTGTCGACCTCGGTAATGTCGACTACTTCGCTTATCTCGACGTATATTCACAGTCCCAAGAGCCAAATTTACCTGGTATATGTCGACATCAGGGCAATTTTCTGCTCCTGCGTTTATTGGATGTCATTGGCATCGGAAGCAAATTAAAAGGGTGGGGGGTAAATTGTAAAAAAAAAAAAATTATACCTTCCAAAAAACCTGACAAGTAAAAAAAAAAGGGAGATGTCCATTTCCAAAACACGAAAAATCCTATTTCGTGTTTTGGGGGGTTGGGGTAGGTTCAAACTTCAGTACCATATTTTTTTTCAAACACCACCACTTTCCCCATTTTTAACATAAACTGCAACGTGTCTGTGCAAAGTGGGGGCGGGGGGGGGGGGCTAAACATACGAAGCAATGTTTAATGTCTATACTAAGTATATATTTGGAGAAAAAGTGGGTAGCTAAGCCCCATCCCCCGAGGCCTATGGATGTAGGCGAACGCCTGTCCACTTTTCTAAAGAGAATACGTAATATCCATGCATGTGCTACGTCACAGATAGCAAGACTATGTTGGGCCAACATTGGCAAAAGGTTGTATGGTTGGCGTTGGGGGAACAACGTTGGGCCAACGTTGGACCAATGTCACCATGCCAACCTCCTCGACCATGACAGAATTCCTATGTTGGCCCAACGTTGGTCCAACGTTAGCAGCTTCCATTCACTTTACTGCCCAAGGAAGGAGGGATGTTGATGTTGGCCCAACGTTGGCCCACTGTTTGTAATGCACTCTTAGAGAAAAAGTCTTTTAAAGTTGGTAGTAGTATGTTGGCCCAACGTTGGCCCGATGTTTGTAATACACCCTTAAAAAAGTGTCTTTTAAAGTTGGTAGTAGTATGTTGGCCCAACGTTGGCCCGATGTTTGTAATACACTCTAAAAGAAAATGTCTTATCAAGTTGGTAGTAGCATGTTGGCCCAACGTTGGACCGATATTTGTAATACACCCTTAAAGAAAGTGTCTTTTAAAGTTGGTAGTAGTATGTTGGCCCAACGTTGGCCCGATATTTGTAATACACACTTAAAGAAAGTGTCTTTTAAAGTTGGTAGTAGTATGTTGGTCCAACGTTGGCCCGATGTTTGTAATACACCCTTAAAGAAAGTGTCTTTAATTTTAAAGTTGGTAGTAGTATGTTGGCCCAACGTTGGCCCGATGTTTGTTATACACCCATAAAGAATGCGTCTTATCAAGTTGATAGTAGTATGTTGGCCTAACGTTGGCCAAATGTTTGTAATACATCCTTAATAAAGTGTCTTATCAAATTGGTAGTAGTATGTTGGCCCAACGTTGGCCCAATGTTTGTTATACACCCTTAAAGAAAGTGTCTTATCAAATGGGTAGTAGTATATTGGCCCATTGTTTGTAATACACCCTCAAAAAATGTCTTATCAATATCAATTTGGTAGTACATTGTAGTATGTTGGCCCGATGTTAACACGAGTGTTCATTTGTTTAGGTGTTTCAAAGATGGGATATCTATATTGGGCCAACGCTGGCCCAATTATTATACTGCCAACTGAAGATGGTGTCAATTTTAGCTGCTGAGTAATTCTATTTCTATGCTTTTAATTGGATGCCTGTTTTTGTTTCTAATATCTGATAGATTCAACATTTCAAATTTGAACTTAAGTGATCACAGCACCAAATTAAAGAGTGTTTTATAATATTTTTTGAAATGTGCACATGCATGATTATTTAATTGAAATAAAACCCTTGAAATTATGAATTTTTTCATGAGCGTTGTATTCATGAGAATTTAGAGAAGACTGAATACGTTCTCAGGAACAGGATGTGAATGAAGCCTACATATACATAAATCAAAATGACACAGCTTTATAATTAAATTGAAACAAAAGTTAGGCGTTCGCTATCACGTGACCAAACTGTGGAGTGAGCTGTCAGGTTCAATTGCTCAGAGGTGGTGATAATGCAGGGCAAGCAAGAAGAAGTGAAATTTAAATTTTTGGATTATACACTTGCTATACAGCTGCATTTAGAAGCGATGTACGTATATTTATTCTTATTTATTCAGGTTAACTGTTAAAATTGATTCGGAATTCATTCTTGTCATGTTTTTGCACACAAGCACTGTAAGTTAAGGTTAAATAACATCTTTTAAGTTGTTTCTATCTATCTAATTCTTAACTGTCTATTACAGACACGATTGTAACAAAGAAATTCAGTCAGAGACTGCAAGGAAAACAAATGTTGTGGCGATACATATATATTACAATGAAATCAAGACCATGCAGAAAGAAGTGTATAAAGTATGAGTCCGTATGACAAAGATCAACATGAAGAAAACGGGAGGCGAGAAGGGACGGAAAAAGAGCGGGAATACAACAAAAGGACAATAATAAAGGAAGTGAGCCCTGATTAAGAACTTTTATTTGATAATTTTTCATAATTTACCTCTATTGTCTATTTTAAAATTTATTTTGTAAATTATGATTGAATTGATGTATATAAAATATTATCACAGTGAATCATTAGTAATGTTTTCATTGAACATGTCCATGTATGCATTATGAATGCAGATTGAATTGTGTATAAATTATTTTAAACAGTCATAAAATAGGTTTATGTAAAGAATCACTTAACCAATTGCGAATGGTTCTATGTAATAACTACGTTGGCCCAACAATTTGCCATCTGACATTGTAAAAAAAGGGTCAACATTGGGCCAACCTAACCAACCAGTTGTTAAGGTTGGCTGTTAGTTGGCATACACTAAAAACTACATTGGCCAGACAAAATGCCATCTGACATTTCAACATAGGGCCAACGTTGGGCCAACCTAACCATACAGTTGTTAAGGTTGGCTGTTAGTTGGCATACACTAATAACTACGTTGGCCCAACAATATGCCATCTGACATTTCAACAAAGGGCCAACGTTGGGCCAACCTAACCAACCAGTTATTAAGGTTGGCTGTTAGTTGTCATACAGTTTTACCTACGTTGGCCCAACAATATGCCAACATGTTGGACCAACGTTGGGCCGATGAGCAAAATTACCGTGGGCCAACGTAAGGTTTCCAACAGTGGGCCAACGTTGGGAAAAAAATTGGGCCAATGTTGGCCCAACTATGTCTTGCTATCTGGGCGTATCATCATTGAGTTTGTTTTCATATGCAAATCCTTTTAAATTTTGATTTGAAAATAAAATGAAAAATAATGATGAATGATCATTTTGAAAAATACGCATAATTTTTTTTTCGTATCACGGGAGTCGAATTTATATCCTGGCGTTACCGATTTTCGATAGTGTAAAAGTTGGGTCGAAAAATTAATCTAAGCACCTGTGTTTTTCTCATCTCAATTATGTATGCATTATTAGTCAACAATACATAAATATGTTCTGACATTTATTGTTTTTGAAATCAAGAATTTTAGTAATTTTTCAACTTTCTTTGGATCCGCCATAATCCGAGTTGTTTTTGAATGACGTCACCTATTTTCGATAGCAAGTATGGCGCACAGTTATTTTCATAAAAACATCGAATTATGTTATTTTGTGTGGGTTTTTGTTTTCTTTTATTTGTTTTTTGTCATTTTTTATGGTATTGGAATTTTTTGGTCCTGTTTTCAACTATAATCTTAACAACAAATAAAATGTAATTAATTTTAACAATAATTTTTTTTATTTTTTGGTTGAAATTTTATAAAAATGAAATTTCAAGCCAGGAGCCATTGTCTGCTTGGAAAGCATTATCCACAGCCTTTGGCCTATACTAATTCTTGTAATTTCCCCTTTTGATGGAAAATATCTACAAAGAAACGAACAGTAAATCAACAGAAACAAAAGATGTCGAAATTTAAAATAAAATACTCGTAACAGGCTTCCATACTTTATTTTTTAAGCGGAAGTTTGTCCAAAGTGAGGCTTTTCTATTCTTAGGCCATAACACAGAGATTTTTAACAGACGATAGCATTAAAACAGTAAGTGTTGTTTTCAGGCTTAGGAGATAGGGTTTTAGAGTGAATTTTTTGGCATTATGAGAAAAGGGCGTGATTTGAATAGATAAAAAGAAAAATAAAATCTTACCTCTCTAAATGGCATAATTTTCGATCTTTTTGGCTTTATTATACACTTTTAACATCTGATGATAATTTTAGGATAAGAGTTCCAAAAAAACTAGAGGTACTGTGAGCGATGAGCTCACTAAATGATACCCCCCGCCTCCCATATGGTTATAACTGGTGAAAAAGTCCATGTTTTCCTGTGGCCGGGAAATCTAAAATATGAGTCGGATCAAAAAGTAAAATAGGAGGTGCACAATGGCAATATGTCATAAAGATTCTGTGAAAGTTGCATCAAATTTCATTCAGTGGTATGAGAGGAGTTGCGGATAAGAGATGGATACCCCAAAGCGTTACAGACGGACGGACGGACAGACGGAAGGACGTTCGGACAGACGGACGGACGGACAGACGTACAGACGGACGGAATTAACGATTACTATATACCCTTCCGCTTTTCAAGCGGGGGGTATAATTAGGAAAGGTTTTCTGATTTATTGTGAAAAACATTAGCCTATCGAAATTAGGATACTATCGAAAATGGGTAACGTCACAATATTCGGAGTTTATAGAACACGTTTCATATCCTGTTCTGACAAAGCAAGTTGGAATGCTAGCTGGAAAACTTTATTTAGTAAAATTAGAAGATTGAAGCATCCTCAGTTAGTGAAGATTCATGTTTGTTCAAATCATGACCAGGGCGGGGCCACAATGGCTGATATAAAAGTTTTGCATAGGAATACCTAGGTAAAATCTTTTAAAGTCTTTTTCTCAAGATCAGCAAGTTTGTTCATATCATGACCCCTGGGGTTAAGGTGGGGCCATGATGGGCAATCAAATCTTTACATGAAAATATGTATGGCGAAATTATATACATGTATGTATGCTTTATCGATATACTAGTAGTGACATTCTCAAGTAATAAAAGATACAACCCCCTCCCCCAACAAGCAAACTTTTTAGTATTTAGCTGATTTGCGTTTCCTAATTAGCCCATGTGCTCAGGTGAGCGATGTGGCCCTTGGGCCTCTTGTATAAAATATCATACAGTAGTGTCAGTATCTGTCTTCTGGCAAACCTTTTTACAATGAATTCCTACAGTATCTCTTAGAATTCTTAGAATTGTCAATATGAATATTGAATAACAAAAACACTAACAACAGTATAAACTAGAGGTACTGTGAGCAATGAGCTCACTAAATGATTTCCCCGCCTCCCATATAGAGAAAATGGCAGTGTCCATGTTTTGCTCTGGAAAATCCAAAATATGTGTCGGATCAAAACGTAAAATACGAGGTGCACAATGGCAATATGTAATAAAGATTCTGTGAAAGTTTCATCAAATTTCATTCAGTGGTATGAGAGGAGTTGCGGATAAGAGATGGGTACCCCAAATCGTAACAGACGGACGGACAGACGAACACACATTTGGTTATATATTGGGTACATCAAGTCCAAGTCCTATTGGATACTGCTTATTGGATACAAAAAAAGTGTACACACGAGAGAGCATTATTTGGGTAGTTACTGTTCAAATCTTATTGGATATTAATCCTCGTGTCCGTATTTTATTGGGTTTTTTCTTATTGTTTTTTATTCATTTCAAATTTATTATATATTTAATATTTGCTGGTAAATTAAGACAAGACTGAAAACCTTTGGTTTTGAACCCATATATTTGTCAATTTCTGTGATATAGCTCTTTTATTGTAACACCTAACTAATTTGTTCTTAGCAATAAGGATATACACCTGTATATTTCAAAATAACTAATATTAAAATATATGAATACCTTAGTGCAAAAAACTGAATTGTGAAAACACAACTCAACACATCTCAGACTCTGTTCAACCTTTCTTGAATAACATCATTAAGTATTTAAGGAGAAACATTTTTGAGTCATGACCAATTGATAATAAGCAAATGCCCATTACATGTTGGACAGAATGAAGGTATCCAACAGGCATTGGACAGGTGTCCTATACCTGTTGGGTTGTATTTTGACGAAGGGATTAAACTACCCAAGAATAATTGAACATGTGTACATTGTCCAATTCTATTTGGGTTTCTTGAATCTCCTCATCAAAATACAACCCAACAGGTAATGGACACCTGTCAAACTCCTCTTGGATATCTAAATCCCACCCAACAGGTAATGGACACTTGTCCAATTCTTCTTGGGTTTCTTGAATTGTTTCATCAGAATACCACCCAACAGGTAATGGTCATCTGTCCAACTCCTCTTGGGTATCTACATCCCACCCAACAGGCAATGGACACTTATATAATTATTGGGTTTCTTGAATCTCCTCATAAAATACAACCCAACAGGTGATGGACATCCGTCCAACTCCTCTTGGATATCTACATCCCACCCAACAGGCAATGGACACTTGTCTAATTATTGGGTTTCTTGAATTGCATCATCAAAATACAACCCAACAGGTAATGGACACCTGTCCAACTCCTCTTGGATATCTACATCTCACCCAACAGGCAATGGACACTTGTCCAGTTCTTCTTGGGTTTCTTGAATTGTTTCATCAGAATACCACCCAACAGGTAATGGCCATCTGTCCAACTCCTCTTGGGTATCTACATCCCACCCAACAGGCAATGGACACTTATATAATTATTGGGTTTCTTGAATCTCCTCATAAAATACAACTCAACAGGTAATAGACACCTGTCCAACTCCTCTTGGATATCTAAATCCCACCCAACAGGTAATGGACACTTGTCCAATTCTTCTTGGGTTTCTTGAATTGTTTCATCAGAATACCACCCAACAGGTAATGGCCATCTGTCCAACTCCTCTTGGGTATCTATATCCCACCCAACAGGCAATGGACACTTGTCTAATTCTTGGGTTTCTTGAATCTCCTCATAAAATACAACCCAGAAGGTAATGGACACCTGTCAAACTCCTCTTGGATATCTACATCCCACCCAACAGGTAATGGACACTTGTCCAATTCTTCTTGGGTTTCTTGAATTGTTTCATCAGAATACCACCCAACAGGTAATGGACATCCGTCCAACTCCTCTTGGATATCTACATCCCACCCAACAGGCAATGGACACTTGTCTAATTATTGGGTTTCTTGAATTGCATCATTAAAATACAACCCAACAGGTAATGGACACCTGTCTAACTCCTCTTGGACATCTACATCCCACCCAACAGGTAATGGACACTTGTCCAATTGTTCTTGGGTTTCTTGAATTGTTTCATCAGAATACCACCCAACAGGTGATGGACATCCGTCCAACTCTTCTTGGATATCTACATTCCACCCAACAGGCAATGGACACTTGTCTAATTCTTGGGTTTTTTGAGAATCCCCTCCTCAGAATACTACCCAACATGTAATGGACACCTGTCCCATTTCTCTTGGATATCTTCATCCCTTCAATAGTATATAAACTAAAAGGTATTGGACATTCTTCTTGGGTTACTCAAATTTTTTTTTCATAAGAAAGAAAACCCAATAGGTGTTGGACATTGGTTCAACTCTTCTTGGATATTACATCCCAACATTAGAGTAAAACCTAACAGGTGATGTTTACCTGTCCAATTCTTCTTGGGTTACCTTATGCCCTTCATTAAAATTGTCAAATTTGTCTTGAATATTTATACTCTTGCATTAGATTGCAAACCCAATAAGTATGACATTTACCTTCCCTAGTTGAATTCAAATTTATCTGCATAAGCATACATAAGTCCAAAACATATTTAATACTTTAATTCTAACATTCCACATCTCATTCAGTGTACACTTTACAAATGATAGGAAATATATAAGCATTTTGTGCCTAAACTATTTGGCTTTTAAAGAATTTTATAACCATGTTTGCAAAATTTAAATTTAAATATTGGAACTTGGAGCAAGTCATTACAGGTAGAGCAAGATGCTGAAAACCATATTGATAAATAGATCACACCCTTGATAAAATATTTGCCTTCAGTTGCTAAGATTGTGTTGAATTATATGGAAAATTTCTATAATCCTGTTTATTACAGATACATGTACAATGCATATTTTCGATGCGATAATAAAAATACTTCTGAGATGAAAAAAATGGATTAAATAGTCACCGATGTTAAAAGGTATTTCATGATCTCATTAATCTGGTTTGGAAATCACAAACTTAGTTTTGAAGCCGATAAAACAGTGTCGCACCAGAAAACTCAGTTACAAGTACAATGAATGAATTCGTTTTATCAAAACTTTAAAATAATTGATGCACTGTCTCCAAATCTTTTCGACAAATTGGGATAAAGATATTAAATCAAATCATCACTGTTATAAGTCTTAGAGCTAGAGAAAAGTCATTACATGCCCAAATTTTACATGTAAGACTTTGATCCTATATTTCAATAAATGTCAAAATGGTTTTATTTTTGTTTCTGTTCAATACTTTCTTCTTCAGGGTCTCACATGGCCTATACTGTATGATACATCCACTGACCCTGCTCTTTTATATTGCCATATGTTTATCCAGTAGCAGTGGTTATGCTCAGGCAATCTTTGAAATATTCCTCATTTCATGCATCTCCTTCAGTTCTGCCTCTGTCCATTTTATTCATTCTGCAATTAGATAAAGGCATTTCTTTGCCGTATAAAACATGTTTTTCTTGACTAGAGCAAGATCACCCTTTATGTTGATCAAACCCAACCAAGAAGTAGAAGTATATTTCTTATTCAGAAATATGTATTGATAAATAAAATGGAAGAAAAACTTAATTCTATCAACTCTTTTTTCTTCTTCTATGTCTAACTGCATCTTCATCCTACCCCCCATCCGCCATAATTTTATCAAAATGGAATCATCATTCAACACACAAAACGATGTTGCATATTAATTAGACAGTATGTTAGTTTCTGATTGTTAAGAAGGAGATTTTAAAAAGATTTTACACCTATTCCTTGCAAATTTTAGACTTCTAATGTAACACTATCAGTACATTAGGGTTACATAATCTTCAAAAACATCTCTACACTTAATGATTAAGCTTTCACATAAGTATTGTTTTTAGCCCAATGGTTCTGCTAAAGAGGATTTAAAATTTACCCTAACCTTACTAACTGCTTTGATATTATATTGACAGGGACAGAGACACACTTGACACTCAATCCCCCCTTCCTGGGGTATGCTTTGCACAAAATTTAATTAAAATTGACTATGCTGGATAGAAGTTGAAAATATGAAAAATTACAGTCAAACAGATTATGAATAACTTTCAGCACATCAGACATGAAGTAGTGATCCTTAAACAAAATACACCTACAAGATGAAGCTATTTTATTCCTTTGAAGTGATGTCTAGTATTGTTTCTTTTCCTGTATGCCACCTCTATCAGAACAAAATGTTATACATGTATTAACATAACCTATGACCGTATAGTACCCCAGTATTTAATTTACAATTAATCAAGTTCTGGAACCAACCCTCAGATGCCCTAAAAACAAATGATTCTAAACTGGCAAAGGTAAAGGGCATCTGAAGAATGTAAAATAAAATAATAGTACAAACAAGCAAACAGCTAGTGTGCATGAAAATGTTGGCAAACACTAGAAAAAATACTAAGGTACTTTCTCAAACTTAACATGAATACTAAAGAGGTTTTATGTAGCTGCATTGCACATACCAAAAGCTTTCCTGCAGTTAAAGGTTGGTTGCCTAGTAGTCATGTAGTATGTACAAGTTTTTCATTTTATCTCTTCTAATTTAAGAAGCGAAAATGTCTCTAAAAATCTTGTGGTTGGCATGAAGTATTCCTGTTCATTTTACTGATTACTTACAATTGTCCTATTTCTGAGGGTCATCTTCTGATGGGTGTGTTCTCTGCAATGTTCACAACTGAAGTTCCTGTTTGACCTGTTACATATTGAAAATCCTCAATGAACATAATTAATATGGTTTTAATTTCCATTGCAATTATTGATTACTTTTATTAAAAAAAATCTAAACCAATTTATTGTAACATAATACTTAGGAAAATATTTATGTAATATCAATGGAAAAAAGGAATCATTATCTCCAGTTAGCTTTTTGTGCTATTAAATCATAGTCATCGCTGTGCAATAAATGAAATCAAGTACTAATCCACAATTTGGTGGCAATAAAGTTACTATCCCCGAGTAAAAAGTGACAAGCCCAAATATAGAGGCAAAAATTAAAAAGTAACATTGAAAAAAAAAACATCATGAAAAAAGTCAGGGTATTAACTACAGATGATTCTTTTTAAAATTAAAGTTTAATTTAATTTCGCTAGTAAAATTTAATCATACATAAATTAATGACTTAAAAAATGAAAAAAAGATTTTACATATTCCTTTTCTGGTCATTCACTAGTTCGTCTAATTAAAACGAAGCAAAAATCATTTTGTTTTCATCTTGAATCATTTAAAGCCATATATGGCGTATATACAATGAAAATTATTAGACTAAAATTATAAGAACTTATTATTTGTATCATTACATTATATAAACATGATAAAGATAGAAATTTTCGTAAATTACAAAATCTAAGTCAATTGCGTTATAAAAATATAAATTTAATTTGGATTCTCGGAATTTTCTCCGAATTGGAAGAAAATACAAAAGGTTTAAATAACACATTACAGAGAAGATAAAATCGTATTATTAGATAAAACGAGGTGTTCTCCGTGCTCCGAATTGTATGAAATGCTTTAATTTAAATGTATTAACTATATTTCTTTACTTAATTTTGTATTTTTTAAAAATATATTTTTGATCAGTTAAAAAAACGCTACATAATTGCATGACACTTATCATTGAGCTGATTGAGTGAATGTATATAATTTAATAATGAGATATCTGTGAGGCATATATGTACAAGCAAATATTGCTATATTTAACAAAGGAAAGGGGGAATTCAAATTAGGAAATAAAAGATCGTTTTTAAGTAAATCAGTCTTGTACCTACTACCTAGTCCTTGTCTTGTAGTACTGCAAAATGGATGCAGTTGTGGAGATTTATGGATAATATGAGCATGCTGTCTGGAATATTTCCATATTAGGGAATAATTTAATAGCAAAAAAGGGTGAAAATACCGGTGGTGTTTTTCATGTATTACATGTGTATTTTAAAATTCCTAATAGCCTAAGGGGATTCCTCAGTGCAGAAAACCACTAGCCCCATCCTCAAAAATGGAAGCCCCGGGTGTAGCGCGATGCTGATTACACACCCATCATGTGAAATAGTTATAGTAGCCCTATATCAATTTCAGTATTGTTTTAAATTAATTAAAACAAATGAAAAAAGCAATAATTAAAAAAAAATCAAAATAAAGCAGACACTCAGTCAAAATCAAAGACAAAAAGAAGCACTGTTTTGACTGAAAGTTTATCAGTAATACAATGAATCTCTTAAGTTACATATCAGATGAGATAAACTTACATACAATTATTTAGTTGTTGTCAATTATGCCATTTATCATCATCTCAGCTCACTTTGCAATTGTAATACTGTCTATATGAACCGATAATTTACAGCTGATTTATGAACACACGATTGTTAAAATTTTCATTTCCCTTTCCAATATACATTGTCAGAACATACTTAGTTGGTTATGATATAAAATTAAATAATAAACACTTTCGATTTATTAAAGTTTATCTAACAATATACGATCGTTTATTAATATGTCTCGCCCTCAAGAGAGTTAAAAAGACAGAGAAAATTCAAAATACAAACAAGTGCATCTTAGGATTAATTGTTCCGATATATCTATTTTAATTTTGTGCACAATTGTTTTCAAAATTACATTAAAATCTATTTTCCTTAAACAAGAACCCAGCAATGGATGAATATTAATCGAATAAACTTACCTTTTCTCTTGTCAATCAGAAAATCTTGTTGACATTAAGTGTTTCTTAGTCGCCATATTTTTTTCCATGAAAACAAACGTTGTTATGATCAGGATCAACGGAAGTTGATTTTCGGAACACCCAAGAATTTAGAGTTCCGAATGTAAAACTGAAACAACAAAACACGGTGCGTCCGTGAAAGCAACTTTTTTGGACACTTTTTTGGACACATCGTCGTGTCCAAGTTTTGTTGGGTAATAACCTGCAAATGTTTTAAGCATATTCAGCGAGTTTCCGAGTCAGAAGAACATTCAAAATGGCGAAAACAGCGTTGATAAAATGTTTCAGAATGCTGCTGGCGTCGTTATCTGAAATAAATTTTTTTATTAAATTTCAGGTAATTCATTTATCATGTACAATCACGTAATTTCATAATGTAACAGAGAGAGAAAGAGAGAGAGAGAGAGGGAGAGAGAGAAAGAGAGAGAGAGCGAGAGAGAGAGATTAAATTACTGCCATCATTCAACAACAAGCCAACTGCAATGGTGGTCGTTGTTGTTAAACAATAAGAACCATGGCGTGGAATCAGCTTCTGTAACAAAGACAACAAACAAGAAATAAATTAGTAAAATCATTAGGTTTGATTCTTTCATACTTAGATAATGCATTGAATATAGGTATGTTTGTTTCGAAGATAGGGTTAATATTGTTTTGAAGATATGTATACTTGATTTGAAGATAGATACAAATGTCATGAATCAAGGATAGCTATACAATTTATTTAAAGACAGGTGCAATTAAATTGAACCTATCTTCAATTGTTTTGTGGGTATGTTTCATTTGGAACTATCTTCAAATTTATTGTACCTATCTTTAATTTAATTAAACCTATCTTCAAAAGAGTTGAAGATAGGTAGAATTTAATTGTACATATCTTCAATTGAATTAAATATATGTATAATTCTATCAAAGAAAGATGTAATTTGTTTACCTAGGTTTAATTATTTAGAGATAGGTATTATTTTTACACCTATCTTTAATTCATTTAGACATATCTTCAATTTAATTGTACATGTACCTATCTTTCATTCAAATGTACTTATCTTTAAATCCTTGAAGATAAATACAATTATTTGAGGATAGGTATAATTATTTGAAGATAGGTTCAAATATTTGAATAAACATGTATGTTTATTTGGTGTTCCATAAGTAACAACGATAAAATGATACTGGATGTGAATATTTCTACTTTAAAGCTAGCTATAAAATTCACTTTCTACTTCTTCTTTTGCATTATTTTTAGATTTAAAAATGCAGTTTAGACAAAATGTAGCTAATGCCAAATCACATTGGTTGTTTAAAGAAGATTGTTTCCAAAATGAGAAATATCATATTTTCAAGTTTTTTTTTAAGATTTAGATGAAAATACCAATTTTACATGATGATGAGGCATCAGATAACACGGTTTTCACAAAACATATTAATATTTTAATTTTTGAAAAAATGTTCCCCCACATCAAAAATATAATTATGGAGAACCCAATTTGAAAATAATGACAAGTATCAAATCTTATAGATTGCTGTGTTTAAAAACTAGCAATGTTCATTTTAAAAGGAACTGAGCTAGCTTTAGTGAATAAACTCTGTATGTAAGGCAGTGTTGCTGGCTACGGCCAGGAAAAAAGACAGAGACGTCTTCTCAGTTCTATTTCCGACAACTTATTGAATATTTCATGACTTGTTAAAATAGTTTATTAATTATTGGACGGATAACAATCTTCAAGGGCAACGAAAATTATTATAAAGTTACTTGTACATGTAGATACGTTTTAACTTAAAATTGTGTGTGTGTGTGTGTGTGTGAGGGCGTGTGTGGCTCCCCCATACTGGGGACCTGCTACAGATACGCAAGTCGTAAAATGGGGACATAAAAAACATTGGGGACTTGATTTAAGTCCCCAATCTTTTTTTTCGTTGAAAACGAAAAATTGACATGTCTAAATCCTAAAAATATCAAAAAAATAACGTGTCCCAGTTACGGGGTTTTATCGGACACATGATTACACAGATATCGTGTTGATTGAAGTTGCCATCTTCACTTACACATCTCTGACGTTACACACTTCTAGATTACGCATGCGCGTGTGTAAAAAAAGCGGAAGTCCAATTGTTTTGAAGCGGGATACAATAAACATGTGGAAAAGAAGACACAGAGGAAAACCTGGGCACAGAATCCTAGATTCTTTTGATAAGGATGATTTTTATGCTGGAAAACGGTATGTTATCTACTTCTTGGATAAAATATGGTGCGAGGAAACTTGCATCAAAGTATTAATTATTGAAGGGGGGAGGGGGCAGTAACGATTGCTGCATAGGCCTATCGGGTACTCAGTTGAAATGAAAAGACAGTTATTTATGTGATTTTCTTTCTTGAAATAGTACACAATTTATGCTATTCATTTCACAATGATTTAAAATTCATCAAATGTGAGGTATATTAATCGAATGTGTTTTGTATTTCATCAGCTGTTCATGTCAACATGAAATGATTTTTACTAAGTTTTAACTGAACTAAATCCAGTCCACTTTAATTGGGGAAAATGGAAATGTAGTTTGTATGTTTAAGTTTTTTTGAGCCAATAGTGAGATCGGATTGTACCCCCCCCCCCCCTTTCTTCTTGAGATCTGCAACTTTTTGTTTTTAAAGCCAAACCTAAGATCGGGTTGTACCAAACACCTCAACAACCACCTCCTTCTTCTTGTCGAGCTCAGCAACCTATTTCTGGTGTTGTTTTCTTTTCATTTTTTAAAGCAAAAAGTGAGATCGGATTTTACCCCCCCCCCCACCTTTTACTTGAGAGAGAACATACAGTGTATAGTCTATAGTTATCAATTCATCATATATTTCACTTGTCCTATAATATATAAGCATTACTTAATACAATAATATCCTATCTCAATTTTACTCAAAATGCACTTATTATCTACTGCTAAAGAGCAAGTAATTGAATATCAAACATATATTGTTTACATGTTGTTTATATTAAAGAAACTTGGACTGAAGCATCTTTTAATTTAAAAAGCTACCACATTACTTATATGACAGTATAATTCATTAAGTGACAATTATATTTTCCACATTTTTTCTTAATTATTATCATTTTACAGCATTCTTTTTAAAAAAAAAAAATCACATTTGATGTCTCTAAGGGCCTGTACATGTTATGGGCATTGGAATAAAAATGCTCAGAAAGAAAATATGGATAAAAATGTACGTCTTGAAAAAATTTTATTAATGATTTTTTTTTAAATTATATAATTATTATCCTTAAACATGTTAAAAGATATAGAATTAAACTAGAATATAAAAATCATGCAAACTTGTGTTTATTAGATTTTTTTAATCAGGTCATTATATCCTAAAGCAGGACATTATACCCCTGTCGTTTTTATTATGTCCAATAAAAAGTTTATATATTTCATTGTGCATTTTGCTACGATTCTCAATGAAGATAACAATATTTTGAATTATTATTTCCGATAAAAATGATGTTGTGTATGCACCAAAATTGACAAAAAACTATTTATTATAATCAGTCAGGACATTGTACTATAAGGGCATTATACACTTCCGGTGTAAACAGCTTACTCAGTAGGCTTGCTAACGCAAAGGGACGTAACTCGAGTTTCTCTATTTTTATGTGTCTCTGACGTCATGCACATTTTTGACATCGAGGGTGGTTGTCTTTTACGGCTTATTTCTAAATGAATATGAACGAAGTGTTCCGAATAACTATGGAACTATTTTAAGAAATGTTCCCGCTACATGCCTTTAGCTAGAAAGACCGTAAAGCACATGTTACAAGGAAAAAACCAGAGGGAGAAAGTGAACGGTAAGTGTGTTTAAACTCTCATAATGTGAAGGCACCCATCTGACTATAATATTTTAAACATTTAATGCTTCTTGTTGCTATATATAATAAAAAACAGAGAGTAAACGCAAGACAATATCTGTATTTTAACGAAAAATTAAGTGGACTGTTCATGGCCTCGTTTTCGTTCAGCAATGGCGGCTCCCATTGCAAGCATCATTTTCGCAATCATTTCAGCCTTAATTAACTTCCAAAATATTTCTTATCTGTGTAAATTGAAGTATATCTGAACTTGTTTTTCATGCTATTAAAACTGTAATAGTATAGAGTGGCTTAAATGAATATTACATGGTTTTACAAAAATGACAACAGAGAAAATTCGAAATCATGTTATACTGCATTATGCAGTCATATGTTAAATTCATGAGCCGTCAGACGATGAGTAAATTAAATGATGCGTGATTAATGGTAGGTGTTTTAAGTTGTTATATAATAATTAATAACTGCATTTACACTTGATCACTTAAAGAAAGAGCAATTGACCATTTTAATTTCACTAAAGCAGAACTCATATACATGTATTCATATAATATATATATAATGTATGTATGTATCACTATGTATATATAATTATAATGATTAAATTTTTTAACTCATTAAAGTCATTAAATCAGTTATTTTAAAGGTTTATATAGCTTATGATGTCTTGTGCTTTATTTCAGACATACTAGTAGGTACTTGGAAAAGATTTTTCATGGAACCCGAATGGTACTACAGACAACATTAATACTGTTCCCTGTTAATTTTGGAAGGTAACAATTTTTTTAAGTCTTGCTGAGTCTTTCCTGTGTATTAATTAACTTATAATAGCATCTAAATAAAAAAAAATATTTTTATTTTCAGACACTGAGCAAAACAACCAAGTAAATGTCAGAAAAGCCTGTCGACCAGACCAGCGGATCATAATAATTAATTTGTTAATTAAGAAATAAAAGTTTTTTGTTGAAAAATTCTCATTGCATCTTGTTATTTTATCATTTGACTTGAGTTTTGTACCAAAAAATTTTTTTTTCTCAGTTGTGGAAATGTGTGAAAATGAAGGTGACATTTTGCCTCTAAAAATAGAATTGTAGGCATAAAAATGGCAAACTTCAATTATTTTTAAAAAATCATGGATGTTGGAAATTTTCAA